>NW_006800195.1:363666-413493 GCF_000485575.1 Poecilia formosa | reverse complement strand
AAGGTTGAGAAATAATTTTAAAAAAATATGGGGAAATTAAGACCTGTTTTGTCCCTATTCTCAAGAATCACTGATTTACATACAAGCACTTACACTTTGTACTTGTTTATTTATCTTTATAGAAAACCACACACCCACACCTGCCCTTATTCATATATGAATAAGGTATGGAGGAACCTCAAGAGTTAATTAAAGTAATGTAAAGCTCAATTCTGGACTCAGACATTCTCTCAAAAAGACTTTAAAATACTGTTTTTAGTTTATCACTGAATGGCTTAGCTCCACAATACATTAAAGATCTGTTGCTGTTGTATCAACCTTCAAGACCTCTCAGGTCTACTGGTTCTCAACCAGGGAGAAGGATTCAGCTTTAATGCACCACAAATTTGGAACAAACTTCCCCAAAACTGCAAATATACTGAAACACTGAGTTCCTTTTAAATCAAGGCTAACATCCCACCTGCTTAGAGTGCAACATTGGATCAACATATTTGATGCGTATTTGCTTGATTATTTTGGTGATAGCATTGGACGAAATCCATTATTTATCGCTTCTTTCATAATTGATTACTGTGTGATATTTTTATGACATGAAGCACTTTGAACTGCCTTGTTGCTGAAATGTGCTGTGCAAATAAACTTGATTTGAAAATCTTGAGGTATTACAGTCGCTTACTTATATTGTTTCCCTACAATCTAGTTGGGCAAAAATATCAGGAGGATGCTGAGCTCATTGTAGTGCACATGTAGCTCAGTTGGTGAGATGATGCAGAGGAGATTTGTTCAATTATGGAGGTAGTTGAATTAACTTTAATTTGTGGTCAAAAGTTAGTGGAACTTTAGTTAATTGCATAATGTATTTCAATAATTGTTAGATGAGGTAAACATTCAGAAACTCCCAGGTGGTTTAGATGAAATCTGCCAGCTCATGTTTATGGCAAGAATGTTAATAGGGTTACAATAAACTATGAGGGCAACTTACTCTAACGTTGGTCTCACAGCCACATTCAGACTGATGTCAGTTTCCAAAGGATAGGAACAGGAAAACGGAAATCTCGTGGGATGGAGGAAGGATTCATTGTTTGCTGAGTAGAGAAATAAATTGTTCCCAAATATGGCATGTGTACCGTTGATCTGAAAGACAAGAAAATGAATTTATCACATCAGATTAAAAGTCCTGTAGACAGCAGTGGTGTGGGATACAAAAATGGTTTATGATATTATTTTTTAATAAGCACCATATTGGACTGAGACACACGTTAGTGAAGAATGACTGGTTTAGTGGCCCGGTTGATTAAAGTTACCTGAGTAATCGGCCATCTTGTTCTCTACTAGTGACCCAACAAGATAACACAGATAATGGTCTCTGAGTTTCAGTTTAACTGTGAAACTGTGATAGTGACAAGACAAGAATCCAACACACACAGCAAAAAATGAAAGATTTTTACTGTCGCTATATTTCCGCAGGCGCCGGCTCGAGCCTCCACCTCGTACCACACGACATCCCCGTGAACTCTGAACCTTGAGCAGTTGCGAGCAGCAAAGTGTCCAGAGAATGGATCCAAACCAAAGGACTGCGTGCTATTGAGATCCAGTCCTACTTGGAGTTTATCTCGGCCACAAGTAAGTTGAACAGGCAGCTCTTTGAAAAAACAGAAAGTTAATAACATTTTCCATAACAATGACTAATGTAAACATTCACTTTCTCTGTTGAATTTGTGACAAACAGGATAAGTAAGGGATTCTTTGGATAAAACAATGAATTGTTGTGATAATGCAGAAAAGTATTGGAAATATACAACATAAGAATTAGTACATGCAAAAATTGAGTAACATGGTTTTACCTTCACAGACAACACCAGCGTCCTCACCATGATTACAGTTATGAATACCAAACCCTCGGTGTTGACATTCTGATAGCTGCGGTTCATTTCCTGTGCACCTCACATCATCCAGCCATATAGGTCCAGTTCCCTGTCCAAAATGTGCACTTGATGTTGCTGAAATTACTCTTCCACAGCCCACCTGTCGACACACCACCTGAGCATTAATGTTGTCCCAGATGTCATCACACACTGTCCCCCACTGTCCACTGTGAAAGATTTCCACTCTGCCAGAGCAGGAGCTTCCTCCATTGACCAGTCGGAGTGCTCCCTGAAAGACACCTGCTCTGCTGTTGGAGGAAGGCTGCAGGCATTCATAGGACCCTGGTCTGTTGGAGCAAATCTGATGCGCTGGGCACGGGGAGCTCTGCTGAGAGCACTCATCAACGTCGACACAGCCGAGGTCTGGAGACCACCGATAACCTCGCTCACAGCAGGGAGAGTTGTTGCAGAGATTTCTGTCATAGCAGCTCAGTCCATCACCAACAAAACCATCTCTACAAGCACAAGAGAATCTGGTAAAAGAGTCGCCTCTTTCTCTGGACTCCAAGCAGGAGGCTTCACCATGGCAAGATTCACAGCTGGTGACCAGTGTTGCTGAAAAAAAAAGGTAACAGAGTCAAATGTAGTTTTATTACACTTATCCTGGTAGAAAGATAATCAATTTATCAGGTTTTACCTGAAGTGTTTGGCGTAAACATCTGCAAAGACATGAGCAAAAGCACAAGCCAAGGAACCTCCATTATGGACCGACGCACTGTACTAATTAGAAAAGAGAAGAAGATTTTTAAACATATTTACAGTGTTCTGATCTAGAAATTCATGACTTTTATAGTGTTTTCTCTTACCTTGGTGACTGAGGTACGTGTGAGAGTTCATGGAGTGAATGTGAGAATTTATAGGTCTGTCATTGTGTACAAAAGACAACTCAAAGCGAGGGTAGCTGAAATCCAATGGTATCCATGATTTCATGGATATTACTTATTAATGAAGGAAGTAAACTGTGTGGGAAAATAAAACATTAGCTTATTTACTGGGAAGAATGAACTGATAATGAAAGTTCATGAACATTCAGAAGTGTTTTTCTTGTGGAACTGACAACGGAGGTTTCAGAGGACATGTTTTTCTTCTCCTTTCCACCGAAACTCCTGTGAACCAGGTTTGATTTAGGGACAGAGTTACCAATTAACCAGAGATGGGAGAAACTGAGAGAAACTCCCTACAGGACAGAGCTGGATGGAAGGCACCGTGTATGTTGCAGGGTATAATACTCATTTGACCTTGTTAATATTAAATCCAACTGTTTTGATTATCTGCATTAATTTAGTTTGATTTGGGGTGTGCAAGGAATGTAGTTGGGTCCCTTGTCTGGAAGAGGGGTGCGTTGGTGCCATAGTCAAAAGAGTCCACTAGGGGGACTAACGCGCTTTTCTCTTCACTCAATACAAGAGTAAGTGAAGGTGCACTGGTTTCATCTTGTGATCATTCCTTCTCTTATAATTGTCCCTCTTATAAGGGCTAACAAGTACATGACTGAAAATATATAAAAAGAGAATTGTATGTGTTAAGGTTCACTTCTTCGTCCTGTGTTTTCTCTCTTTTCTTCTCTCACATGCTGGTCTATAAGACTTACTCTGATTTTCTAAATAAAATATCTAAAGACAAATACGCATTTCTCTGATTGAGTCAGTGTTTCACAAATTTTCCAAAGAATTTTCCTAATCATAGACTCAGGCCAATTACATTTTTTTTCTGATTGTTAAAGTTCTAAAATTATGTCACAATAAGTCATTTAGTCTCTTTCTCTCTCAGAACTGAGTTGTGTTTGGTGTCCGTTATAATGAGCAGTGACCTCTTTATCTGATGCCCATCTACACCTCTGTGAGGACTCCAGAGAGACCAAGCTGTACAGCCAGATTCTTTTGGAGAAAAAAGCCCTTCTACATTTAGAACAAGTCTCATTTGGTCAGTCTTTTCTCAATTTACTATTGTAAATATTACCATGTAATGGAGAAAGAACTGGAATTCTTTGGCTTCTTGCAATTTCTTTATAAATTATTCTTCAAATCTTTCCCAGATTAATTGTAAGCAATAATTGCTTCCCAGAAGTCAAGGGGCAGTGTAGTTTCATGGCACTGTTATAAACCCATACTATCTGGAAAAGAACATACCTTATTTGACACATCAAGAAAAAAAACTAACTTGTATTGGAGAAATATTTTCAGTAAATCACAATTATTGTGATATATCGGTGACAGTTTGATTGTTAATGTTACATCATGTTGGGTTATTTTTCCCATTATGTAAAATTCTGTATTCAAATGTAAATGTTTAAGTCAGTGTTTTGTTCACTACATGAGGTGTAACTAAAATAAAGAACACAGTGAGGTGGCGACTGCAGATACTCACCAGTGTGTTTTGGCTTCTGAAATAATTTAATCAGGGTTACATTACATTACATCTAATTAGTTCACGTTACTTAAAATAATTATGCAAACTCATTTCCTAAAAAAAGTAAATTAAGCTTAAGATTAGTGAGTAAGTAAACCTAATTTATTTTAAATGAGCAGTACTAAATCAAGTAGTAAACTAAAAGAAAAATAAGTTCATGTAATTTACTTGTCATCATTGTCATTTCTTTTTATTTGTGTGGAGTGTGATACAAATTTAACCCCTCTTTGATTTACTAAATACCTAAATTTCACTACCACCAAGACATTATGCAAAGAATTAATTTTACAAGTTCGCTCAGTCTTTGTTGCCTCTCTCTCTCTCTCTCTCAGTTCTGACTGATTGGGAGGAAACAGCCAGTTAAATATAAACTTGATGCGATGCTATAAATCAGGGGTGTCCAAAGTTGGTCCTCAAGGTCCGGCATCCGGCATGTTTTAGTTCTCTCCCTGGTTTAAAGCACCTGGATCAAATGATGGCTCACTAGAAGCCCTAAGAGGAACATTGACAAGCTGAAAGGTTGTTACTGCCACCAGGGAGAGAACTAAAACGTCCAGGATGCCTGCCCTCGAGGACCGACTCTGGACACCCCTGCTGTTGAAGATTTCTTTTAATAAAAATCATATATGCAACTGTTGGCCATACTGGTAACAACATGTAAAAACCCCTAAAATAAATTACTGTTTGGGGGCTAATGACATTTCGACTGTATTATTATTACACTAAAAATGTGTAATAACACTGCCTGCCACAAGAGGGCAGAAGAACAAAAAGGTAATACAGGTTTTAATTATTTACTTTACAATAATTACAGCATTACATAAGGGTAAAAGATAGAAATACAATTAAATTTGACAATAAAATACAAATAAAACAAACAACATATACTTCATTTCAGTTTAATTTCAGTAACAGATCAGAAAACTCAGGTCAATTAAATGCCACATTTTCCTTATTTCAACTAACCTCATTACATTACAGAAGTGATGTAATGAGAAGTGATGAATTTCTTCATTTGGTCCCTGCAGATGAGCAGAAAAAAGAAGAAACATGATCATTGAATCTTTATTACTTCTGATAAACTACCTATTAGTTAAACTTACAGACTATTGGTCCAGTGGTGATGGGCTTCAATGCAGCAGAGTTTGAAACAGAACGCAATTTTCTGCTTTGACAAACCTGTGAAAGGTAAATAATTAAAGCAATTTATTTATTTATTCATCATGAATCATAAACTACTGATGAAATAAAGTATGTTCAGTTAATTAATCCTCAAATAATTCACATCCTGGCAGGTTGAGGTTAGGAAATATTTTCAGTCAACCAAGAAGTTTGTTTGAGATAGAAAACAAGAAATAATAAAACAATGTAAAATGATTATCGTGTTTGATTTTTTAAATATCTTTCTCAGCGTTTTGGCATGTTGTGTTTAATTTTAAGCCTCTGCTCACCGGGACACAGTTGGAGCGTCTCTGGTCACACAGGCTCAGGCTACAGTGAAGATAAATTTCTCGATATTCTTCCCCCAGCAGGAACAGCAGAGCAGTGAAACGAGCCTGGAGGGACGAGCCGCTCTGAACCACTGACACCTGACGGCGATCCGTGGAGCATCTGGAAGGGATGACGGAGGAAAGCATGAAAGTTTTAACCTTTACAGCAAACGGTGTTTACTGAGGCTGAGGAGGAGCACACACCTGTTCTCAATGAGGGGGTATCGTACCGGGTCTTCAGGGTTTGACGTGTGAGTGGCAAAGCAGTTCTCCAGAACAACCGCCAAGTTTGAGTCCATTTCCTCCACAGAGACGCCGACGTACAACGGCGAGCCCACTGGCAGGGTGACCTGGCCTGCTGGGTAAGTGTCGTTGTAGCTGGAGTCCAGGAACAGAGACATGGAGGCTGTGGCCTTTACACCTGTACCTGAAATACCTCGTTCCCACCTGGCAAAACGACAAGCATCTTTATCAAGCAGTTCAGGAATTTATTTGCCAAGACTTGTTTTTATTCTGCTTTTGTGTTATTTTAGATTGTTTGAAAATCTTTTCATGATTAGAGCGCAATCTATCAATCTATCAATCTATCAATCTATCAATCTATCAAGCTCATTGATATATTGCAACGATGATGCAGAGGAGATGTGTGAAATTGTGGAGGATTGGGATGAACTAACACTAATTTGTGGTCAAAAGCTGGAGGAAAATTCATTTAGTTAATTAAAGAGATAAACTCTCCCCACAGAATCTACCAGCTCAGGTTATACTGATCAGAGGGCGACTTACTCTAAAGTTGGTCTCACAGCCACATTCAGACTGGTGTCAGTTTCCAAGGGATACGAACAGGAGAACGGAAATCTCTTGGGGAGCAGGAAGGATTCATTGTTTGATGAGTAGAGGAATAAATTGTTGCCAAAGGTGGCATGTGTACCGTTGGTCTGGAAGACAGGAGATTAATTTATCACATCAGAGTAAAAGTCCTGTAGGCAGCAGTGGTGTGGGTACACTGGATCATTTGTCTACCAGTTACACAAGTTAAAGCCACCTTTGTAAAAATCTATTTTTTGGACCAAGTCTTAATTTCATACTTATCACTGAGAGTAAAGAACACAGTACAGAGATATTTTTGATCTTGTTGAGAATCGATGTTGTCATGAGTATGTTCATTTCTGTTTCTTCTTTTTATTTTAAACAATTTAATCAGCAAAGCATTAACTAAAGGGAGTTTTAAAATCCAGCTTTTCTAACTTCCTGGATCAGCCAGCTGTGCTGTCACGTTGACAACATTCATAAAAATAAGTGCAACAAGCAAAGGTTTGGTTTCAGCTTTTATTCTTTTGATAGCAGCAGACGTTTTTTTACAATCCATACTCATAAAAACCTCAACATATTTTGCATCTGTTTATTTAAACTTGCTTGTATTTGAAGTATACTGACTTACCAGTCTATGCACTACAGTCTGTATTTACCTGTTACTTTCCAGAACTTTCTATAGAGTAACATTCTGGAGCTTTTATTAGATAATTACTTATTATTAGTTATTATTTATTACTCAAAATGTTCCTGTGGACAGATTGGACATTTTTGAAGCTTAAAATGTGCTATGAAGAAAAATTGGAAATTATCTTTAAAGTCTGTCAAAAGTCAATGTAGGTTATTTAAAGTAGTTTCTGTTCCTGGAATGAGCAGGTTGTATAAATTACCTTTTAACAATCTAAATTAATTTTATGCTTTCATCATTGTTGTTTACCATTTCTGAACAACTTAATATTTTTTATCCATTTGTTGTAAGTTTTCATTTTAAGCTTTTAGCAATTATAAGTCAGCCAGCAATCAGAAAGGTCTTCATGGCACAGGCATTTCTTTATTATTTTGTCTACAAAAATGGTTTATGACATTATTTTTTTAATAAGCACACGTGTTTGTGAAGAATGACTGGTTTAGTGGCCCGGTTGACTGAAGTTACCTGAGTAATCGGCCATCTTGTTCTCCACTAGTGACCGAACAAGATAACACAGATAATGGTCTCTGAGTTTCAGTTTGACTGTGAAACTGTGATAGTGACAAGATAAGAATCCAACACACACAGCAAAAAACAAAAGATTTTCACCGTCATTATATTTCCACAGGCGCCGGCTCGAGCCTCCACCTCGTACCACACGACATCCCCGTGAACTCTGAACCTTGAGCAGTTGCGAGCAGCAAAGTGTCCAGAGAATGGATCCAAACCAAAGGACTGCGTGCTATTGAGATCCAGTCCTACTTGGAGTTTATCTCGGCCACAAGTAAGTTGAACAGGCGGCTCTTTGACTTCTGAAAAACAGAAGTAAAATAACATTTTCCATAACATTGATTAAGAGATTATTTTGATAAAAACAATGTGAATAGAGGAGACTATGTTATTACGTTAGAAATGAATCAAATGAAACAAAAGGAATATAGCAAAGATCATACCAATGTATAAAACTGGCAATAATCACATCTTCACAGATTATAGACCTGTCTCTTTTCTCTCTAAGTTCTCTAAAATTCTAGAAAAATCTTTTAAGAAGAAACTAGAAAAATTCATAGACAAACATACACTAAGCAACAGTCAATATCAAATCGATCAACATCACTAGCCGCCACTGACTTAATAGAAGAAATTACCAATGCAACAGATAGTAAGAAATTAGCTGTCGGGGGATTTGTAGTTCTAAAGATAGCTTTTGACACAATAAATAATGTCTTAATTAAAAAATTATAATGTTATGGAATTCAGGGAGTAGTTTTGGACTGGATGAGGAGTTATTTAAAGATTTTAAAGTTTTAAAGATAGGAGATATTGTCATATGGGTGTGGTTGTTGATGGTGAGGAGAGAACGCTGAGACCCAGGTAAGGTGATGATAATGAAGGTTTTAATGATGAATGTAGCTCATAGAGTCCAAGTCAGGCAGCACGGCAGGAACAACTAGCACGCAGCTAACAACCAGTAGCAACTGACAGCATCAAACAAGAGCGTCGCAAACCAGGACTTAAACAGTTCTACTGGAAAACAGACTATACGGACTGAACGGGAGCCAGCACAAACCAGGACTTGCCAGTTCCACTGGAGAGTGCCGACTACATTAGACATAGACAACGACAAGGATCCGACAACGAACACAGACACAGGTGGGATTAAATACACACGGGTAATCAGGGGAAATGAGACACACATGGGGAGCAATCAACGGGGAGGACAGGACCGAGACTCACAGGAACAGGACTACACAGGAAAAACTCAAAAATAAACACACAAAAACACGGATCTTGACAGATATTGAATCTGATTGTCTGGAAATTGTGTGTGTGGGGTACCTCAAGGGTCAGTACTGGGACCAGTTTTATTTTATTTGTATATAAACGACATAAGCAAAGTGTTTAATGTATTAAAATTTGTGTTATTTGCTGACAACACAAATAGTCTAGTCTCTGGTGAAAACTTACAACATATTTCTATAGTTCCCTCAGAAATCTGTGGGGATTTGAAGTTTCTCTGTGTTTATTCTATGTTCTGTTTCTTGTGAGTCTCTGTGCTGTCCTGTCTTTCCCCTTGATTGTTCCCAGCTGTGTCTGGTTCCCCTGATTATTTAAGTCCACTTATTGTCTTTGTCTCTGGTCGGGTCCTGTACGTCTACCCAATCGTTTGTCATAGTTGCATGTCATAGTCATCACAGTCTCACTGTCAAGTCCTTTGTTGAAGTCTGCTCACGTTTCCTGTCTTTAAGATCAGTTGCTACCAGTGATTAGCGTTTGCTTCGGAACGCTGTGCTGCCTGCTCATTGTGGACTGTTTGGGCAAATACTCTTCATTAAATCACCTTTTTCATCTCCGACCTGGGCCTGCCTGCGTTCTCCTTAACCATCATCCACCCACACCTCATGACAAAATCAATAAATTACAGAAACGGTTTGGCATTAAAATTATCACTAAATTTGGACAAGACTAAAATTGTGGTTTTTGGAAACTTACAATACTCAAATTCAAACTCGGATACAGGGTGTAACTCTAGAAAGGGTTTTGGTTAAATTTCAACAAAATCAGTTGGAAATCTCATATTAAACACCTGCAGAATAAACTAAGTAGAAGCATATCAATCCTGGCTAAAGCTAGACATATTCTGAATAATAAATCACTTTATATTCTTTATAATTCTCTGACTTTGCCATATTTAACATACTGTTCAGAAGTGTGGGGAATTAATTACAAAAGCTCTTTACGTCCACTAAGTATCCTACAGAAACGAGCCGTTAGAATCATCCATAATGTCAGTTTTTATGAGCACACAAGCCCTGTTATTCTTAAAATCTAGAATTCTTAAATTCGAAGATCTGGTGGAATTTAAAATTGCTCAAATTATATTTAAGGGATCAAATAAACTGATACGTGAACTCATACAAAACATGTTTTTTGAAAGAGAAGGGAAGCCATAACTTACTCAAACTTAAGGATTCGTAGTATACGAAAGAAAAAGCTTTTGTATTTCAATCCATGGGGTAAAGCTATGGAACAAGTTAAATGAGGAGTTAAAACAAAATGAAAATTTTATACAATTTAAAAGGAAATATAAGAGTCATTTTCCCAAGATATAGAAATATGGGTGAAAGATGGCACTAATGTGTATATGTAAATTGAGGCTAACACATATAAGTGTGTGTGTGGGTATGGAGGTACATAGTTAGACATATATAAACCATATGTAAAATGGAAAATTAATTAACCTATGTTTATTTTATATATATATATATAGGTTTTTATTTGATTTAATAATGAGGGTCCATCTGAAAATAAGGTATGAGTTTATGGGTAGGACTTCATAAATTTCTTACTGCTTCCTACTCCTTTTCGAGTATGTTAAGATTACTGTGGTACAAAAATATGTGTCCTTTGCATTCCTTGTTAATGTGTGTGATTTTATACTTCTATCATATTGGACATAAATAAATAAAAAATAAATAAAGCATTACCTGCACAATATGCAAGACTGCATGTTGATGGCTTTGCTAGTTTGTAGACATAGTAGTTTCCATGGCAGAGTTTGACATAGACCGTGTTTGTGCTAAAATAACAGCAGGAGCCACTCCAGGCAGAGCATACAGTACGACTTACAATTCCATCTAACACCCCTGGATGAGATTCTGTGATCCACAACGGAGCATGTGTCCCACACCTTCTCTCAGCGATGCACCTCTCTGGAATCTGAGCACTTTTTTGTTCCAAAAACATTCGATACCAGCCTCGCCACTCAATGTCTCGATCACAGTGAATATCTGTTGAAGTATTGTTTGTTGAACGCCAGTCATCATCCACTACAGAGTAGTGCTCACAGGGATCGGCACATCTGGCATTGCCATCGGTCTGGATGCAGTCCATGCCTGGAGGACAAACTGCGTCTCCACATCTGAACTGGACCGACTGGGAGGAGAGACCTGCTCTGCTGTTGGAGGAAGGCTGCAGGCATTCATAGGACCCTGGTCTGTTGGAGCAAATCTGATGCGCTGGGCACGGGGAGCTCTGCTGAGAGCACTCATCAACGTCGACACAGCCGAGGTCTGGAGACCACCGATAACCTCGCTCACAGCAGGAAGAGTTGTTGCAGAGATTTCTGTCGTAGCAGGTCAGACCATCACCAACAAAACCATCTCTACAAGAACAGGAGAAGCTGGTAAAAGAGTCGCCTCTTTCTCTGGACTCCAAGCAGGAGGCTTCACCATGGCAAGAATCACAGCTGGTGGCCAGTGTTGCTGCAAAAAAACAAAGTAGAAGGTTATTTAGATGCATGTAGATGTTATTAGGTGAAACACTCCACCAGCAAGACATATCGCATACATTTCTTGTCAAATACATGAGAATACATTTTCCATAGATTTTTTTTTACATATTTTTATTTTTGACTTGATCTGCAACACATTTGTGTTTTAAATCCAAGATGGAGGAAAAGAAATCCAAGTTTTACCTGAAGTGGTTCTTGTCAACATTTGTAAAAGTAGGATCATACATATTGTCCAGGGCACTTCCATCTTTGAAAAATGCACAGCAAAGAAAACACTCTCTTCTGATGAAAAAAACAAACAAACAAACAAACAAATCTATTGGTGCAACGATCTTAGTCTGCAGTATTGCTTTCCTTAAGGAAGAAACTAAATGTCTCTGGACAGGGTGAGAATTTATAGGTGCATCAAAGTGATGGGGATTGATGTTAAAGATTACTTATTAATCAAAGAAGAAGAGAAACTTAAGCTGAAGTTATAAAACTTTACAGCTTCATATGAAATAGAAAGGAAAATGTTCTAATTGCTGGTCTGGAAAAAAGAGGTCAGGGTCATCAGCTCACGTGTTTAGCTGTTTTATCTGCAGTGGGAATTACTCATGGTGGCACACCCTGAACATTTCGTACTCTTTGTAAGACTTACAATGTTGGCAATGCTCCTTTATGCAAAGTATCAAGACTAAATAGAAATGCAAAGATACATGTTTGAATTCACACTGATAGTTAATGTTGTTGGGCTGGGAGATATGGATAGTTATGGATGGAAGGCATATGTGACCATAATTCAATGTTTTTTGCTCATAAGTGACACATAAGGGCAAAAAAACAGGTAGAAAGGAAGAGAGGGAAACAAAGCGACCAGAGAAGACCTGTTATGCAAATGGACTCCAAATGAAAATTCATGGAAAGACTGAAGATTAGAGTGGATGGAAAACTCCAGAGAAACTTTTAAGAATTAAAATCAGTTTCTGAGGAGAAATGGGCCAAAATCATACTTAGGAAATGCATGTTTCTCCCTGCAGGAAATGTCTTCAACTTGTGTCATTACCAAAAAAACAAAAAACAAAAGTCTGTAAATTTTACACATTTTATCTGCCCATTTTTGATGATTTTATACTTGTCCCAGTTAATTCTTATGATAATGCACCTTGGTCTGTAAACATTCAAACACCTGTTTTCCTTATTTGTTTAGTTAACTTGGACACAGAAAAGGAAAAACTCTTATCATGTATATGTCATATTTTCTTTGGTTAATATGGATATTTTAACCTCAATACTTCACCTTTCTGGTTGATTCAATTTATAGCACACATTGTGTTTCCTTATGGGCTTGGAGAATTGCTTTATGATGCATGATTTATTTAAGAACTTGACTCATAATGCAATTGTATTATCCTATAACTTCTTATCATTCTTTACAATGCCTCTAAACTTAGTCTGCCGTTTAAATGTAAATGATTTACTTAATATTTTATTCCATGTTATGACATGTTATCTATTTTTAACATAAATTGTTCCCGGAAGTATCTTGGTACAAACATGGAAGAGTTGAGAAATGGTTAAAAAACAATTTGTTTGGGACATTTCACAAGTGAACGGTTAATTCAAAACTGCTGAGTGTCATGATTGGGTACAAAGGGAGCATCCCTTAAAGGCCCAGTCATTCACCAGAAAGGACGTGGCAAAGGTCACCACTCTGTGAACAAATAGTCAAACAGTTCTCAATGTTTCTCAACATATAATTGCAAGAAATTCAGGGATTGTATTGTATACAGTCCATTATATCATCAACAGATTCAGAGAATCTGGAGAAATCTCTGCAAGGACTGTCAGGATTGTTAGTGCAAAGTTCAAAAACCAGCATATGTGATGCGGTGTGTGTTGGTGCCTGTGGCATGTCTGAACTAGCATCAATCTGAACGGTACACACAGGTTTTGGATCAACATATGCTGCCATCTAAACAGCGTCATTTCAGCCTATTCCAGCAAGACAATGCCAAGTCACATTCTGCACGTGTTACAACAATAGTGTGGCTCAGTTGGTTCCAGACTGGCCTGCCTGCCGTCCAGACCTGTCTCTCATTGAAATGTGGAGCATTATGAAGCGCAAAATAGAACAATTGAAACCCAGAAGTGTTGAGCAACTGAAGTTGAACGTCAAGCAAGAATGGAAAGAATTTCACCAACAAAGCTTCAACAATGAGTGTCCTCAGTTCAGAAAACACTTATTGACTTATTGAGTGTTGTTGAAAGGAAAGGTGATATAACACAGAGGTTAGTTTTTGGACAGCTTTATTCTTGATTACCTTCGTATATAAAGCAGTTCTTAAACGTCGAAAGTGTTTTTGGTTGAATCCCACATCTTTACAAATCTAAGTGATGCAGATTCTTCTAGTGAGAAGAGGCTTCTACATTTAAAACAAGCCACATTTAATCAGTTTTTCTAAAAAAAACAAAACAAAATCTAACATGCTGAGCCCTCTAGAGTTGGAATTTGAGTTATTTGGCTTTTTGAATTATATTCCAAATCTTTCTTCTCTTTCTTTCTTTCATTTATGCTTTTGTGACTGAATACTTTGCCTGGATGAGAGCAAACATTGAGACATCCGAGGAAAAATACTAAACAAAAAATATTTTAACTTTTTTTTTAGAAAAATATCTGTTTGAATCACAGGCATTGTGATTTATCACCAACAATCTATTAGATAATAAATATTTATGCGTTTTCCGTTATGTAACTTGTGGGTCCCACTAAAATCAAAGTCCTTCATTCAAGGCTAAATGTTTCACTCTGTTCTGTACAGTAGAGGAAGTGTAACTAATCAAGAGATTTCAACGTTTCTAGAAAAAAAAATCACGTTTCAAGGTGCCTGCAGAGGGACAAAGATCTGGTGAGACGGAGACTCCAGTTACACCTGAGAAACCAACTCGTTTCGGCTCGTGACCTTCACCAAGGTCATTAACTAACATTTACACCAGCACAGTGCAAAATACCGTACAGCGAAACAACAGGTTTCTTCTTTCACGTGTGCTCTCAAATCATTAAACTTGTTTTACTCAAAGATAAACTGAGTAAATAAAAATAACTGTTTTTTGACAATTATTTCATCTATTAAAGAAAACGATCCTATTTGAAAAACTGAGAAATGAACAATGTTTTTCCTTGTCAAAATGTAAGTCTTTAATAAAAAAAATAGTGTTTATTTGATACAAATTCCAGTAAAAAGTATGTATATCGTCAAAGACATTTATGCATTATTTCACTTTGACAGAACTTCTCCATCCACATAAACAAAATATTTAACTTTCCCTAAAATCCTTCATAAATTAAGAAAACACATTATTATTTAATGTTAGTTTTTCTTGAAGCATCACTTCCATTTTTTTTTCTTCCACTTTTTTAATTCTTAAAATCTAACTTGGTCAATGGAAGAAAACAAAAAAAAGATATTTATAGTGTAAAACACTATAACAAACAACATGGTGTTGAGCCTCTCCTCAAACAAACTGGAATGTTAATTTAGGTAGATAATAAAGGCAATAACACACATTCAGCAGATGAAATCTTAAGTGCATGTTCCTGAGAGGTTCCTTCGACTGTCAGTAACGTGTGTTTTAAACATCCCACATAAGAGACGGATCAGCTGCGTCTGTCTAAACCCAAACAGGTGGAGGTCCGTGCAGGTGGAGGTCCGTGCAGGTCGGGTTTTAGTCGCCGAAAAGGCTCGCCGACTCCGTCTGCAGCGCCTCTTCCACGCTGTCGGTGTATCTGAAGCCTTGCAGATCAGCTGCGAGGAGAACCTTCAGAACGGCGGGCTGAACCAGGCGGAGAGACGAGAGGGAGATTAAAGGTGACGACTGTTTACTCCATTAGTTATCGGCCAAAGACCGAAAGGACGAGAGGCTCACCTGCAGCCCGGAAAACATCAGCTTGACCTTTCTCAGTTTGAACTGCCTCAGCAGGTCCGTCAGCTCGCTGATCACTGTGTAATCTATGATGCTCACATGGTGGCAGTCCAACACCACGGACCTCGGAGGACAGGCTGGCGGAGAGAAGGTGGACATGTGAAGACGAGGAACTAAAGTTTTTCCAACAGGACCGGATGGAGATGCTCTTACTCTGCAGAGCCTGAGTGTGAATGATGTGGCTGAGATGCTCCACAGCAGGGAAGCTGAGCCCACTGCTCAGCTCGATCACCAACACACCGTGATCAGACACCTGCACAGGAAAGAAAACGTGGTTTATGATTTTTAAAAAATAGCTGCAGCTGCAGCTCTGAAAAAGTTTGAAGATTTTTTTCCTCTTTTGTGCAACAGATCACTGATTATTATTTTTTGTAAAATCTTACAAGATCCAAATATTGCACAATTTTATAAAAGGCACTGGGTAGCCCAAATGTTTGGTTTTAAAAGCATCTCATCAGTAATGTCGTTCCACCTTCATCTTGGGTCTGGCCATGGCGTACAGCAGCAGGGCTCCAGAGACGGCCACACCGCTGATGATGCCGTATTGCACCTCCCAGAAGCTCAGCAGGAATGTCACCCCGAAGGGAAGCAGGTCCAGCCCTGTGCATGACAAGTCGCAGCTTAGCTACACTGACAGAAACATGGAAAACCTGGAGAATCTCCCAGAGACTCTTACGACGTATCTTCCACATCTTCATCACGACACGGTAATCAACCATAGGAGCCACGGCGCAGATGATGACGGCGGCCAGAGAAGCTTTGGGGATGTAGTAGAAAGCCGGCATGAGGAAGGCCAACGACAGCAGCACGATCACGCCTGCACATGCACAAAGAAGAGGAAAAACAGATAAAGGTTTAGCTTTTATATTCAACTAACCATTGGAGTTTTCTGCTGTTTAATCAACATGATAATATTCTTACATACAAGTTTAGATCAACTAAGAATCATGTTGTAGTTAGAGGGTGAGGACATTTCTATTATTATTATTATTATTATTATTATGACAGCAGAAAGATGCAGTAACACAGTCTGCCACAAGAGGGCAGGAGAGGAAAAGGATCAAACCTACTGGTGACGATGCCTCCAGCTGGGGTGCAAACCCCCGTCTGAGAGTTCACCGCCGTCCTAAGAGGAAGATAGCATGTTGACGATATAAGAGTTAAAAAGAACGGTAAAGCAGATCCTTCAGAGAGCCAAACACGAACCGTCCGAAGCTGCCGGTGACGGGGTACGCTGACACGAAGGAGCCCATGATGTTGGTCACACCTATGGCCAGCAGCTCCTGGTTGGCATCGATCCTGTAGCTGTTCTGACTGGCTGGGAGGAAACAGACAAAGACAAGATGAACTTGATGCTCCATTGTTGCTGAAGACTTTATTCAATAAAAAAATCATCCACAACTCGCCGCAACTGTTGGATATAACGTGGAAAACCCTTAAAATAAATTCAGGTTTTATTGCTGCATTAATTTAGATTAGTCCAGCATTTAATTAGACCGCATTTATTCAGTAGGGTCATTTTTTTACTTGGTGGTATTGAATGTTTTGGCTCCTGGGAACCTTCATGGCACCATTACATTTTAGACACAATGTAGAAAACTTTAGGGTTGAGCTGAAGAGAAAAAAAGTTATCAGAGGTTCCTGTACTCTGGATGACGATCAGTAGAGCAACATTGTAAGAACCGATAAAGGAGCTTACCAAAAGCTTTGGCGATAGCAATGCTCTCCAACAGACCCATGAGAGGGATCACAGCCAGCCCTCCTCCAAAGTCCTGCACCGACCGCAGCGAGAAAGCATGACTGGTCAGCGACACGTGTCAGAGAGAAATGGAGAAGTGAATCCTGCAGCTCAGACTTCTGCTTCTGACCTCTACAATCTCTCTAAAAGAGACGACGGTGCCGTTGGACGTGGTGTCCGAGGTGGGCGGGGGGCTGAACGGCGGGAGTCCCTGAGTCGTGTGCCCAGTGATGGTGAACACATGATGTCCAAAAGCGTCCCAGGAAAACGCCACCAGAGTCGCAGCCACGACCACCAGGGCATTACGCACTGATCAGGACAAAGAGGGGAAACGGCTCACGTTGAGAAGTTCAACCAACCAGGTTTTAGTTTTTGTGAAAATGTGAGAGAAGTACTGACTGGTGGCCACAGCCCACACCAGTTTCCTGGCGAATCTGGAGTAGACTGATGATCCGTGGTCAGAGCCCGGATGTGACTTGATGAACATCAGTGCGATCAGCAGAGCGAGACAAACCAGGCCCAGGACCACGTCGCCCACTCTGGCCTCTGGGATCTTGTGGAAGGTGTAGTAAACCTCCAGGAAGAACTGGTGAGGGACATCCCGGATTCCCAGAATGTTCTGCAATCGGGAACCAGTTTAACCACCCACATCACACACGTAAACAGAAGGAGCTTAAACCAGTTCAGCAGCATTGTAAACCCCACAATGAGTTTGAACATTCATGCTTTGAACCAACATGAAGTTTTATTTCATACATTATATATACACAGACATACATTCTATATAATCTTATAGCAAATATCCAAGGCTCTATATGCCCTTAAGTGAAAGTTTAGTAATTAAAGTGTGTGTATGTTTGTTTTTTTTAGCAAAACCACCCCCACACAAAAAACTTTGAACTTTGTCAGTATATGCAAATTGCTCAAATAACAGAAGAAATATCTTCACTTTATGGAAAATGATAAAACAATTTTCTATGAACAAAAAAGGACAAAAATAAATTCAAACCTACCTGAAAGCGTATTTGAATAGGCGGAAAAGTCTCCAAAGAGCACTGAATGCTCCGTTTAGTTTAGTTTAAAAGTCATTAATATAAATTAAAATTTGGCCCTAAACACAAATCTGCATCAAAGTTGTGCCAAAATAATTTAAAAAGCACAGAGAACATAAACACTCTGGTTTAAACTCGTTGCAGACAGACACCAGCCTTCTGCAGCAGATTGGGATGAAGCAGGCATTACAATAAACGAAAATATAACCAATTTCCTGACAGATGTTATTGCAACGACTCTTTTTTGCTCTTCCTCAGTGCCGTGTTGTTCAACATTTTGTTTTTGCTGTTATTTGTCAGCGTCAATTCAAACAGCTTTTGGTTGTGCGGAGTCATCATGACAACGAAAAGCTTTCTCATTCTGACGCTGATTAAAAAGCAGTTCCTGTATCCTGTGACGAAAGCTTTAGAGCCGCACACACAGCTATCAGGATATCACAGGTGATTTCAGCAAGGCGATGCCAAACCACTTTCTGAATACTGACATGTCCAAACAGATTGGCTTTCCAGTTGAAGAGGTCAAGCTCACATCTGTGGAAAACACTATCGAACTGAGATCATATCATTTTAACTTCAATTCTATTAAAAATAGCAAATAATATTGAACGAACAAAATTTCTCAGTTACTAAAACTGAGCAATTTGTTGTTGCATTCTGTTCAAAGAAACTATGTTCAACACTTTGATAATTATGCCGATAGAACACTGAGGTCACACAGCATGAAGAGGTGTGTGTGCGTGTGTGTGTGTGTGTGTGTGTGTGTGTGTGTGTGTGTGCGTGTGCGTGTGTGTGTGTAGCCTCACTTTGACCTGGCCGAAGCCGATGGTGACTGCAGCAGCGCAGGTGAAGCCTTTTATTACAGGATAAGAGATGAAGTCCAGCAGGAATCCTGAGGAAAACAATGAATTGTAGACAGAATCAGTCGGAAACAGACGGGAGATTTTATCTCTGCTACTTCTGCCAATTTATTTTAGCCATTTTAAACGTGCAAAGAACAGACAGCAAAGTTAAAAAGAGGATCTGCGTTAGCTCAAGTAACATCTTTAAAGCTGCGGCGGCGGCGGCGGCAGCATCTCTTACCCAATCTGAGTAACGCCATGCCGGCCTGGATGACTCCACAGAGGAGGCTGAGCAGGACGGCCCGGTGAGGCTGGCCGCCCACCACAGAGAAACACAGGAGGGACATGATGGCCGTTGGACCCAGTGTCACGTCCTTAGATGTCCCCAGGAGCGTGTAGATGAAGCCGCCCATGAAGGCAGAGTAGAGTCCGTACTGTGAGAAACGACCAGAGCACAACGTTTGTTGTGACGAGTAAACATTTCTGATTGAAAGCATCTCAACTCACAAACCCACTGATGCCCTCATTAATAGGATAAGTTAATTTTACTTTAACTATATGTAGCTGAATACGTAAATCCCACTCATTTGTTATATTTTCAATCATAGCGGATCGCCACATTACAACCACAAACTTCAGTGCATTTTATTGGGATTTAACGGGATAGATCAACAGAAAGCAGCACTTGATTATAAAGTTAAATGAAAAGAATATGAGGTTTTAAAAATTTGTTACAAATGAAAATCAGAAAAGTTTGGCATGCTTTAGTATTCAGTCCTCTTTAGTACTAAATAAAATCCAGTGAAACCAGTTGTCAGTAGGATTAAATAAACACATGCTCTTTCTACTTCTTTTCAGACATTTGTTGTTGTTGGACTATTTTGATTGTTGCGTTACTTTTTTTGTTTACTTGTTTATTTATACATGTTTGTTTCTGTTTTTTGGGGGGTTTTTTTGCTCCTGTCTGAAATAAATGCTAAAATGCTAAAAAGTGTTAAAGTTGCTGTATTAGTAAATAGAGTCCACTTGTGTGTAAATTTATCTTATTACAAAAACGCACAAGTTTGTTAAAGAACATTAATGAACAAAGTGAATCATAAAGTCCAGGGAGAAGCATGGTGGTGGTAGCATCATTCTGATGCGTTTCATCAGTTGGGGGAAATAAAAGACATTAGAAAAAAAACATCATGTTCATCAAAAGTCAAACTTAACCTCACTTGAACAGGAAGTCCGGCCACTTCTGCATAAGCGAGAGCCTGTGGTACGGTGGTCAGCCCGACAGTGAGGCCCGCCAGCAGGTCCATCTGCAGGTACCTCACCTTGTACTTGGGTAACCAGGAGAGAATGGGCAGCCAGGACTTCAGGGTGCTGTAAGCACAGCAGCGCCGGGACGACTGTCCTCCCTGCAGCGGCCGATCCATTTCTACAAACCCTTGGAGGCAGAGAGAAGATTTAAAAAGAAGTTAAAAAATCAATCTAAATATTTAGGAATGTGTGTATAAGAAGAGAATTAAAGCGCTCACAGTGAGTTCAGGGTTTCCCTGCTGAGCTCGTTAGCTTTGGGTCGTTTGGTTTTCCTGCTGTGATTCCCAGCTTTCAGGAAAAAAACACACACCTGCTCTGAGGGGATGCATGTGTCTGCGCTCCTGTGTGAACTTCTCAAAAGCAAACACACTCCTTACCTTCAGGTGGAACAAAAACGCAAAAACAAACAAAACTTGTCAGCTTCCTCCCACACTTCCCATAGGTTATGCTCAGGTGTGTGACTTTGACAGTCATAGGAAGATCATGTGACAGACAGGTGATATTCATGTACCTGAACATCCTGACTGATTAAAGTTGTGTTAGGGAAGCTATCCATAAAGGTATGAGCAAACAAGACGACTAAACTCAAAATGTTAGGAATATGCACTCTGTTGCCATGCAATTTCAAAGAAGTGAGATATTAAAATTTAACAGAAATGAGGGTAGACAAATAATACAATAAAAATAGAATATAATATACCACCACATTGTGCTGACTGCAGTCCTCCTCTCGGCACCTTTCATCGGCCAGGCTGTGATTTTTCACATCCACCTCTGTTAAATAATAGCTGCTAAAATCCACTTCTCTAAAACCCGACTCAGACGTTCACAGTAACAACTTCCCGTTTTCTTCCAAGTCACGTGACCGCTGTCACGTGACGGGAGCGCCAGTTGTTTCCGGAAGTTTAAAGAATGGCGGCTTTTGGTTGTCTCCGCATATCATAACGTTTAAAGAGCTGCGGATCTGATTTGTTTCTCAGGTTTTCAGCAGATATTTAAACCCTCATTATGCGGATCCAGTTGCTGTTTGTGCTTGTAGCCTCTTGTCGCGTGTCGGAGTCAAAGAGAAGAAATGTCCTTCTAATTATTGGTGCGTAACTATTTAATATGTTGGATAAAAATTAAACTTTTTGGAAATTAAACTGTTAAGGTATCATTTCATTGTATGTTTGTACCAGTCTTTCTTTATTTCATTAGCTACACCAGTATCTGTTCCAGCTACTTGTTCTTTATTTGTATTATTTTGAGTTTTGTTAAAATCTGTTCTTGGATATCTTCGTTTTTTTTTATTCTTTATATTTGTTGTTGTTGATTATTTACAAGTTTTAGTTTTTTTTTGTTTGTTTTTTATTTGGTTGTTTTTTTTAGTTCATAATATTTTTTTTGTTTGCTCTTTGCCTTTGTAAGTCAGCCAGGAAGTGCAATTTCTGTAAAAGGGACTGGTATAAGACCAGCATGCACTGCGGTGAACCACTGTTTAAAGTTTTGTTTTGTTTTTTCACCATATTAGAAGCAGCAGGAAAGTAAAAAAGAGGATTTTTGTGCATTGTTTGCCAAACTGGATAACTAATCACTAAAACGTAACTTTCAGATTTTGGACATTGGACTTTATTTGCTTGCTTGCGTGCAAAAATATCACCACAGTCAGCAGCAACTTATTGATTTGTGAATGTTAGATGTTTGGTTTGACAAATCTCTATGTGCAGAGAGCTATGCAACAGTCTTGTGTCATCATCTGTCATTTATTTTACGTTTCTATGTTCTTCCTAGCAGCTAGGCTGGTTTATATTTGTTAAAAGTTATCTTTATTAATACAAAATACTGATCAAATAGGATAAATATGGGTGCATCTCATTTCATTACAAGATAGGAAATGTTGATTGGTGATCCAATTCAGAAGTTAATATTCCATTTATATCCAACAGTAATGAGACCAAAATTCAGTTAAAAAAATGATTCATACAGTAATGTTAGCCTTTTCAACATCCATGTGAACAGTATCCTGTCTTGACATGATAATTGTGACACCTTTAGCATGTGACCTTGATGTCATCTATCTTAAACCATTGACAGTCCACACAATATGAAAATCTCTCCAATTTTCTACATCAGCTTTGCTGCTGTCATCTCTGTTGCTTTTGCACCTTTTTTTTCTGCCACTCTTTTTCCTTCCACTCAACTTTTTGGCTGAAGCACTCTGTGAGCAGCCGGCTTTTTTGCTGTGATCTTTTGTGGCTTATCCTCCATGTGGAGGAGGTCATCGACTGTTTTGTGGACAACTACAAAGTTGTTAAACTATGGCCAGACCCCATTTCAGGTAACAATAAAGTTAAGATGAATTTCTTTTTCTTTTCCTCCCCAGCTGATGATGCAGGTTTTGAAACAGACGTCTATAATAACTCTGTGGTCCACACGCCCCACCTGCGCTCTCTGGCCCAACGCAGCGTTGTGTTCAGGAACGCCTTCACATCCGTCAGCAGCTGCTCCCCGAGCCGCTCCGCCATCCTCACGGGTCTGCCGCAGGTAACACACACACACACACACACACACACACACACACCTACCTGTACCTGCCAGTCCCTCCTTTTTGATGTCACTGAGGTTAGTCCTGTGTTTTCAGCATCAGAACGGCATGTATGGCCTCCATCAGGGAGTTCATCACTTCAACTCATTCGACGGAGTACAGAGTCTACCGCTGCTCCTCAGCCAGGCCGACGTACACACAGGTTCATTTAAAAACGGACATCTTATCACGTTTCTTCACTCTGTGTTGCCTTCCTTTGATCTCTTTTTTTTTTTTTTTTTTCCCTGTCAATTCCCGCAGGTATAATCGGGAAGAAGCACGTCGGTCCTGGATCTGTTTACCCCTTTGACTTCGCCTACACGGAGGAAAACAGCTCCGTCCTCCAAGTGGGCAGGAACATCACCCGGATCAAACTCCTGGTCCGCAAGTTCTTCCAGACTCACAAGGAGGAAGCAGCCGAGCGAAGGCGAGTAAGAGGCGTGAACGCAGAGGAGGAGGAGGAGAGGCCGTTTTTTCTTTACGTGGCCTTCCATGACACCCACCGATGTGGCCATTCGCAGCCCCAGTATGGGGCTTTCTGTGAGAAGTTTGGGAACGGAGAACCGGGAATGGGTTTAATTCCCGACTGGAAGCCAGTGTACTACACACCAGAGCAAGTTAAGGTGAGTGGCAACGCTGTTGCAAAATGTATCATGATAAAAGGTTGTCATATCAGTCGATATCGATAATTGCTGATTAGATTTTTGTTTTAAATATCTGAAATAATGGCAGACTGGTGACGTGACCTTTCTGTTTCATCCACAGTTTCCTCTCAAGCTGTTGTCCTAATTTTCCTCTTTCACTCCACAGACTGTTTTTTATGTTTAAGCTTCTGCTCAGCAGGTTGTTGCTAGGTAACCAAAGAGTGAGTTAGTTGATGTCACCTGCCTTGCTTTGGCAGGTGAAATCTTTCCTCTGCCTACATCCCCCAGAATGCTGTGCGGTTCTGAAGTGCAGTCAAATTATTGAATATTCTATCAGATGTGTTTTGTATTGATATTGATTAGGTGTCTATTTCTATATATGTTGTTACTGGTTTATTGCCCAGCCCTGGTCAGTGGTGTAAGGTTTTCAATGGATTCATAAAATGGATTCAAGTCGTTTTGAGGAACTAAATCCAGAGCGCCGTGTTTCTAACTCTGAACGTCTTCAGGTTCCTCCCTTCGTACCCGACACACCGGCTGCTCGGGCCGACCTGGCTGCACAGTACACCACAGTCAGCCGGCTGGATCAGGGTCTGTTCAGCACCTTCACAAGCGCAAAAAAAAAACAAAACAACAACAACAAAAGGATGAGGCAGACTAACCCACAAAGTCCCTCTGCAGGTATCGGGTTGGTTCTTCAGGAGCTGCGGGATGCCGGTTACGACAACGACACTCTGATCATCTACAGCTCCGACAACGGGATCCCCTTCCCCAACGGCAGAACCAACCTGTATCGGTCTGGAACCGCTGAACCCATGTTGGTTTCCTCCCCAGAGCACAGGGAGCGGTGGGGCAACACCAGCCAGGCCTTCGTCAGTCTGCTGGGTGAGAGACGGCCACATCCTCCACCCAACAGCGGATCACTCACCTCCAATCCTCTCTGGGTACTTATAATTAGGAGGATGCAGTTATATAACGGGAAACAGTGTACAGTTATGGCAAGATTGTAAGTAAAGCATTTTTAGAAACTTAAACATGACAGTTTAAAGCTGATCAGAATATGTAATACCTATTTTTTAGACAGGACTATTTCCTTTAGCCACTCCTCAAAACTGGATGGACAAGAGAACATGAGTCTAGAGTAAGACGGATGTAAATGTTGATCTTCGATAGTCTGGAAATGGGAACAAAAAACATCTGCTTACCTGAAGCTGCCTGGAGCCACAGTCTCAGGACTAATTGAAATGTTTCAAATAGTGGAAATTGTGACAATCTGAGCGGATTAGGACCCAGCCTTATCTAGCCACTGTGTCCAGTCTAGCTGTTTGAAGAGAAATGCCAGGAAGCATCCATTTCTGTCCTGTCATCACAAACATGGTCCCAGCTTTGGGATCCACCGCTCTCAGGTACAAATCGTCAATCGGAGAAGTTTTGTCACCCAAATCACAAGACATAGATACAAGTTGAGTCTCAGTATCAACTCCGTGCAAAAGTGCTGTCACTTTCTTTGAGCTCATTTAGGCCCGTGTGGCCTGACGATCTGTAAAAACGTCACTTTTTGGCCTCAACAGGCGTCAGGCCATCTGGTTTGACAATAACCTGACCAGAGAGAACATTAGCAGGACAACACGCACTTCCAGCTTTCAGAGA
This sequence comes from Poecilia formosa, assembly GCF_000485575.1. NCBI lineage: Eukaryota > Metazoa > Chordata > Actinopteri > Cyprinodontiformes > Poeciliidae > Poecilia > Poecilia formosa. The sequence continues at coordinate 388,120 of NW_006800195.1, read as the reverse complement.
ACCCCTCAAGGGTTTTAACAGTGAATATGTATTTTCAGTGTCAGTTTCTCCGGTCAATGTGTTTCTGCTGCCACTAGAGGGAGACACGGGAACACAACAGAAGCTGCTCAGCTGCTAAGATGACATGAACTTAATGTCAATATTGCTAATGAAGAAACGTTTATATTCTTTAAAATACACACTGTTAATATTTCACAAGATCAGATCATTTTTATCAGTCAGCGCAAATTATGTAAAAGAAAATGTAGACTAACAGAGAACACCAATAACAATAATTTAGCAGAATGCACAGATTTTGTTAAACAGAATATAAAAAATAAAATAAATAAATAAAACACTGTTGCAGATCGGTGCCGACAAGGAAAAAGCTTTTTATGCGTTGCTGGTGAAATCGATCATTTATATTGATCGGTGTATTTGCAGCATTTTGATCAAGCTCTGTGGACGAGTGTTTGCATCAGACTCTTACTATGAAGATTTTGTTAGTTCTGTGTCATTTACTCGATAATCATGCAAAACGATGAGCTACTTCTTAATTTGATCTATTTATGAGCTGATTTAATGTTCAGTGATAGCAGGTCACAGTTTAAATTTATCTTCCATATTTGTCATCCTCCTGTTTCTTTCTGTGTTTCTGCAGACATCACTCCCACCGTCCTGGACTGGTTTTCTATCCCCTATCCATCCTACATCCTCCCTGAGAGTCCGTCCTTGCAGGTCCTCCTCACCGGCCGCTCCTTGCTGCCCGCTTTGACCTCCGACCCCAGCAGCTGGAACACGGTGTACTCCAGCCAGTCGCTGCACGAGGTCGAGACCTCACCGTCGCTCAGTCAGGAGGAACTTAAAACTCCAGGCCCTGACGAAATGCGCTCTGATTTCAGGTGACCATGTACTACCCGATCCGCTCCGTCCACCAGGGGGCGTACCACCTTCTTCACAACATGCACTACCGCATGCCCTTCCCCATCGACCAGGACCTGTACGTGTCCCCGACCTTCCAGGACCTGCTGAACCGGACCAGGCTGCAGCAGCCGACTCACTGGTTCAAGAGTCTGGACCAGTATTACTACAGGGAGCGCTGGGAGCTGTTCGACACCAGGTCTGAGTCCAGGGTCAGGGTTCAGGTTGAAAACTGACGCATATGGGAGAAATTTGTTCAACACAACTTAACCAAAAATAAAAAAGAAAAAGAGTAAAACTAAATCAAGATTTTTAATCTTTAAGGGAAAAAACCCCAAATCTGAACATTGAAATTAATTTAAAAAATCAACCAGTCCCATATTTCCTGAAATTGCAGCATAAGGAAAATATAATTTGTTCAAATTCTGTGCAGCTTTAATAAGAGAAAACGCTCCTCTTTTTCATAAAAGTTAAAGTTAATTTATGCATTAAGCAGTTTCTCTTCTCCAGTGATTTTGAGGTAAATGAAGCAGAAGTTGTTCTTGTCCCCCTAAACACACTAAAACATAACGTTGAGCATCAGACGACCATAAACTGAGCCGCTAAGTATTCAGTCATCCATCGTTTTTGCTTGTTAGTCTTTCGAAGATGCCGTCTTAGGCCTTGTGTAGAAGTGATGGTCATTCTTCTTCATTTAGGTGACAAACTGTTGCTTCAGAAATGATGACAGATAAATTAATATTGTAAGTGATCATTAGTTTCAGTCCCCCTCCCTGTTCTCAGCTGTTATGTAGCATAATAAGAGGAAAAATGTCAGTATGTTTATATAATTGGATTACAACCAGACGGGTAGATCACACACACACACACACATACATATACATATATATGTGTGTATATAGTGGAGAAAGTATTTTGCTCTTAGCCTTAATAATCAAAATAAATAGGAATAATCATTTCACAAAAATATATGTGTCAGTGTGTAAGTAATCTATACAGATTTGACTTTTTGATATTTAAAACTATTCAGATGTGCCTGTACATTTTAAGAGGGAACCAGTAATGAACTGGTAATGCTGGCTGTTTTACTGGTACCAGTTAAAAACCTATCAGCCGAGTTCTGGACCAGTTGCAGACGAAGCGAACGGCGTATTATTCACATTTTTAAACATAGTTCGTTTAATGTTTCATACACTCAGACTGACTCAGGGTTTATACTCCTCAAGCAGAGGAACCTGATAGTGTTTTGTTGTGAACAAACCCAGGACCGACCCTCAGGAAGCCAAGAACCTGGCGTCGGACCCGTCCTACAGCGGCGTGCTGGACAACCTGAGGCAGCTCCTGCAGAAATGGCAGTGGGCGACGGGAGACCCCTGGGTCTGCGGGCCGGACTACGTCCTGGAGGAGAAGCTGGAGCCTCACTGCAGACCCCTCTACAACGGCCTCTGACTTGCTCTGATGGTATTTTCTTCCATCTTCGCTGACATGATATTTTCAAATAACTTCGTTCATTTGGTTTTCTGTTTTTTTGTAATAGAATAAGCTGTAAATAAGAAATAAAACTCGAGTTAATTCTTTACATCGTTTCAGTTTTTCTGTCTGCTTCAACATTTGTTTTTGTCTCACTAAGACCACCCTTCCATCATCAGAAGAGTCATGACGCGTTCTCATAGAAACCCAACATAATTACAGTTTAACTGTTTGTTTGTTTAATTATTCAGTCTGGCTGACTAAGACTGATCTGCTAATTACGCCATTCAGAGGAGTTCATGGCGCTTGTCGGAGGACTCAGCCTGTGTCCTAAAAATGTTTTTTTTATTGATTATAACGTTTCCCCTGAGCTCCACATCAAACCCAGATAGAGCCTTTCAAACATACACTCACATGCTTTAATTTAGCTCACGCTTTGTCACATAATCACAGAGGAGTTTATGTGATGGACACAGTATAAAATTGTCAAGTGGAAGGGAAAAGATGCACAGTTTGCATTTGTTTCTTTCTTTACAAATAATAAACCAAAAAAAAATAAATAAATAAAAAAAGAGAGAAATTTGGAACTATAAAAGTACAGCGATGTGGCTCCACTTAGGGGGTTGAATATAAATACACACCACACTTTTCACATTTTTGTGTATGTAAAGAAAATTTTAAAATATGTGCAGACTGCACATTTCCTTCCTGGCCTGACAAATAAAACCCCGATAAAAAACAACAAAAAATTACAGTTTGTGTTTGTTGCGGGACAAAATGCATAAAACTGACGTAGACGGACTCAGGCGCTGCGTCGTGATCAGCTATAGATTCATCTGCAGGTATTTTCAGTAATAATTTGTCCACTTTCGCACATGAAACCCACACCTTCCTCTTAAGCTGTGACCTCTTGCCTCACATTTCTTTCAAGGACGACAGATTCATTTTGACCCCTTAAAACGTCAGAAGGAGTGACGTCCTCATAGCTCACACACAGACACGCATCGTGATGGCGTGGCTCCAGCAGCCCATCAGAAACGGATCAATTAGCGTCGTTCCCCTCCACACACCCCATTTTCTACAGACGGATCATCATCATCCGCCCACCTTGGCTCTGATTTGACGAATGTCCTGTGTCACGATAAACCTCACCCAGCCTCCCTATATAAGAAACAGAAACTTTTCCAAGATTCCAGCAAAAACAAAGTGTCCGCAGCCGAAGGAGCAGACCTGTAGAAGCGCTATTTTCTTCTGCGTAAAATTTAAAAAAATAAAATAAAATAAAAAATCAACCCCCTAACCCTCAAAAAAGTGCCAAAACCGTCCTGGAGATGAAGAAGTCCGTCAGGTTCGCCGTGGTGTGCGTCGGAGTGTCTCTGCTCATCTCCTGCCAGTCCGTCGAAGCCTGGTACAAGCAGGTGACCGGACCCAACTACTACTCTGTGGGCCGCGCCTCCGGGCTGCTGTCCGGCATCAGGAGGTCTCCGACCGTCCGGAGAGCCGAGTCCGAGGAGACGGTGATGGACAGCGGGGAGGCGGCGGGAAACAACTTGATCCAAGAGACCAACAGGCAAATCTCCGTCCTGAAGAACATGGTAGGCTCTCCTCAGAGAGCAGAAAGTTCATTTCTGCTCAGAGTGGTTGCGCGCGTAAAATCGTGCTTTTCGCTCAAGAGTTGCTGTTTTGCTAAAGATGGCATGAAAAGTGAAACGTTCTTTGAAATGCAAAGGGAACTCCGATATAGAGTACATGGCGCTATGTATATATGTGTGGCTTGCAAAAAAAACAACAACAAAAAACTTACGCGTTATGCGCAAAGGCGCAGATTAAAGCGCAAAACAAACAGCTGTTCTGCTAGTTAGAAATATTTGGGCTGAATCCTATCAGTGAACACACACAAACACTGATTTACATATACAAACATACATAATTGAATTTGATTCTGATATTTCTACGAGTTTTCTTTCAGCAGTGACATTGTAAGACAACACCGTGTTTCATTTCAACTTTGATTTCTCTCCAAACTCCAGGCCATCTGCCTGAAGGACATCTCTCCGAACCTGAAGAGCTGCGAGCTGCTGCAGGACGGGACAGGAACCTTCCAGTGCAAGGCAGACGTCTTCCTCACCCTGGACTCCTTGGACTGCCTGTCCGCATGAGTCTGCGTGAATCCTCCTCATCGTCCTCCAAAAAAAAGAAAGAAAGAAAGAAAGAAAGAAAACAGATAGAAAGAGAGAGAAAAACCAGAGATCTTTTCTGGAAAAGCAGAAAAAAAAATCTAAACAGAGATGAGGGATGGACGGAGATTTTTGCTATGATGATGACGGACCGTTGCAGACTTTGAATGTTTTCTCTTATTTAAAGAAAAATGCTTAAAAAAAATGTTCGTTTTGCTTTTGGTTGCAAAGAAAAAAAATGTAAACAGGGGGAAAAAAACAATGCCAGACCGTCAGATAAAGCCATTTTCATTCCAACCCCTTTGCATAAATGTTCAAAAATCTCCAGAGGTTTATCTGCAGTTTTCCAGAACTCCTGTAAATTACTTTTATTTATTTATCTATTAAAATGAACAAACAAACAATATCAACCTGCTGTTGTCTGAATTTGCTTCACAACCTTGAAAGGTTTGTTTTCGTGTCTGTCAAAGAGGACAGAGTCACATTTATTCACATTTCAGATTAAAACAACACACACACACACACACACACACACACACATCACCGCTTCATCATATAAAAGCACTTTGGGGTGTTTTTTTTGTTTCAGTGAAAGGCTCCGTCAGTCATGGACAAATATTGTTTATTACTGAAGTTGGCACCGCCGGTCGCTCAGGGGAACCTTCAGAAACAAACTCCGGAACAGATAACGCCACAGCTCACACACGCAGGAGGCAGTGTTTTGTAAATCAGAGTTTAAGAGCCGATGTGTCACAGGTGGGAAGAAAGGAAATTAAAACCCAAGTCAGACGACCTCTGGGGTGTTTTTAATGTACACATTTTGCTTCTAATAAGCTCCGCCGCCGCATCACTGGTGGCTGGTATTAAGTCAGTTAATGGCACAGATTATAAGATGCCCTGCTGGGTCTGGGATCTCGGGCGAACACAAACCCGTGAGTAGTTACACGGCCATGAGCGCCTCATTAGGAGGCTGTGACGCACGGCGCAGAGACAAGGTGATGGATGAAGGGGGGGAGGGGGGAAACACGACGGTATGCATGGGTGAATCCTGCGAGGAGGAAGGAAGCGGACAAACAGTAAATCCTCACCGCGCCTCTCTGTTGTGCTTCAGTCACAAATGCAAAAAGGAAAGCCCGGGGTGTTTTGGAAGCAAAAAGCTTCAGAGCTTGGTTTTTGCAGTTGTAGGAAGTTAAATATTCATAGAGGACAAACTTTGTTTTGGTTCATTTCAGTCTTTTTTAAATGAAACTTCACTGAGGCGCCGCCGCCGGTGGCTACAGCAGCGACACAGCCTCCAGGTTCTCCTTAATGATCGTCTCCATAACCACCTGAAAGACGACCTGGATGTTGGAGGTGTCGGTTGCCGTGGTGAAGTGGTGGTAGATGAGCTTCTTGGGGCTGTTGTTGAGCGAGACGAAGGTGGCGAGGATGAAGCGTGCGGCCGAATCGACGTCACAGTCCGCGCCTGGAGGGTTGAGCAACAGTTAGGTCACTTCTCTCTCATTAATAACAACAATAACAGCTCATTTTTCATGGTTTGCCTCTCCGGTTCAGCCGTAAATCCGTCCTCTAGAACCCGTGTGGCTTGAGAGGTTTGACAATCTCTGCATGGAACGCAAATGAACTATGACCCCCTGCACAGAGAAAGCGACGGGTTAATTAAAGTCCTGACTGGAGCCTTAATGGTTGGATGCTCTTTAACAAAGTTTCCATTGGCTACAGGATTTTATTGGTGCAGCTGTTTCTAATGGGCAAGAAAAAACTCAAAGTGTTTAGAAATTCATCAGAGAACGTGTGAAAGAAGAACGACAATGTTTCCTTCTCAGCTGCATTTTGACAAACTTTGAGCCAAGTTACAGTTCAGTTAACTAATTTCACTAATTACTGTTTTCAAACAGATTTTACATCTAAAAATGCCAATACTTTTCCAGACTAATTTTTTTGCCATCAGATTGTTGACATGAAAACACAGAACATTTACCTGTTTTTTTTTTAAATCACAAATCATGAACCAACAAAAAAACACCACTGCATGTGAGTCAGCTGCATGATAAAGGGCTATTTCAGAGCTTTTATGAAGAACTTTAGGTTTTCATAAAAGCTCTTTCACAGTGTTTAAGTGTGTTAATTATCCCCCGTTTTTACCGTGGATCAGTTTGTGATCCACGGTATGAAAAACACATCTAGTGGTTTGTCTTGGTGTCTGCATCAGACTCATTTTTGCAAGTTTTTTTTTTACATTTTTGCATGAATGCACGCTAAAGGACAATGTCAACACTTTATGCAAAAAGCTTCCTTCTTTACAGAAATGCACATTTTATCTGTTAGGCAACAATAACAACAATAATAACTCAAATTCATATTGTCCCAGACTTCTTAATATTACATAGCAGCTGTGCGATTTGCCAATAAAACATGAAAATCACTTTTTTAGGGTATTCAAACTTTGTCTTAGTAAAGATGTAAAATCTATAAATGCTGGAACTGACCAAAATTGATCTATGTGCTGCTCAGGACGGAAACAAAATCAGACTTGATTCACGCAAACATGTTCTGTGCATCTTCATCAGACAGTTTTATTTGAGGAGAGAGAAGCTGTAATCAGAATCACGAGAAGCAGCTGGACAAAGAAGGAAGAAAGTTGGGAAAGACTTTACTCCTTCAGCAGCAACATCTTAAAAATAAAGATGTTGGGTCAATGTGGCGAAGTACAATGAACTTCAAGTTTCAAATGAAAATCTTCGTCTTCAAACTGGTTCTTTTAAAACCAGAGCGAGGTCACTTTGCAGTGCTGATGTTGTCTCTTCACCGCGGATGAACTGAAACGGCTTAGAAGAACGATTAATTCGCCGCAGCTGCGAACCTGAGCCAGAACTCGGACTCATCGTATCGGCGCTCAGGTCGCTCTGCTGGCTGACCCCAATCCGAGCCGCGTTAGCATTTTTATTGACATTTGCATGAGAGCAGAGAGGACACGGCTCCCGTTGAGCCCGCTGAGACACGGGCGGCACGACACCGAGCAGATATACAAAACCTCCAGAAATAACAGCATGTGGGGCCACTGAGAGCTTATCGTCAGCCCCGTCTTTGTGCTTAATAAGCTGCCAAACCGGCTTTGGGTTTATGCATCGCTTTATGGAGTTTTAAGGACCGACGTGTCTGAGTAAACTACTGAGGTGGAACAAGAAGCATTTTTTCTTATTTATTTATTTAATGCATAAAACATGAGCAGGAAAGGCAGACGGATGCACGGCTGAGCATGTCTGTAATGGAGCTCATCAGAAACAGAATCAGAGAGTTACTGGTCAAATCTCAGATAAGGAGCTAATCAGACTGCATGATGGGAATACGAAAGGTTTACCCAAAACCCTCTAGAGAAATGAGATGATGGGTAAAAGTCAAGGTTAAAGGAAGGGTCTGGATATTTACACATCAGTGCAAAATAAAGTATCAAATATCACTCATGCATGTCTGTTTGTTAATATTATACATTTCTGAGACACCATTAATATATCATGTATATTTTGTTAGTTGTTTTGTAGTAGCAAATTAGTGCATTTAGAGCTAATAAAGATCTGCTGAAGGTACAGGCTGCATTTCCTTCTCATAAATATTTAATAAACACAACATCAGACATTCGAATATTAATTTCTGGATACCTTAGAGTGAGCTTTAATCAAAATACATATTTAGAGTGAACACAACACAAACTAAATTTCCCAAAAGGCATTTCTTTAATAACGTCAGTCTCTAATTTCACTCTCAACGTTGAGCTTGTTGTCTAGATTGAGGCTGGAGAAGTTTTGTTTATATTACCAACATACTGACTCCAAGTTCTAAACCAAAGTTTAAACTTCCTGACCAGTTTCCTTTCGTCTGAAGGTCGTCTTTAAGATATTTATTCTTTTTTTTTTAATCAATTTGAATTTTGTTAGTTTATTCTTAGTTTACTTTATATTTTGTATTATTTTCAGAGTTTACTTGTAGGTTAATAATTATTGATTTTATTTCATTTTTTTAATTTGTTTCTCTAAGTAGGACAGAAAGAACTGCATGTCTGTTTTCTATAAGTATAGGGACTGGTATAGGACCAGTATGCACTGGGTTTGGGGCCTGTGGTTTTCTTACCAGAGCAGGAGAAGAAGCAGGAAACAATGAAAAGTTTGATTTGGTTATTTGCTTGCAACCTTCAAGTTTTGGACATTGGATTTATTTTGCCTGTGTACCAAACTTCCTCCCAGTGCGGCAGAAGTGGCTCATTGATTGAACTTTCATAGGATGTTTGGTTTGACAGACAATCGCCGCTGCAGGCCGGATGGTTGAGACTTTGATCCAGCTGGGTTTTCCAACAGGAAAATGATTCTTAATAAGTTTTGATCAGGTTTTTCTGGTAACAGTTCCATGAAAAACCTTTATGCTGCTTTTTCAATGATACACGTCTCTGAGGTCATAGAGGTCAGTGACATTAGAAACATCTATTTTTGGTCAAACATTGTGCTGTTCACATGTATGCATAGGGATCCGTCCTACCTTTAAACTGTGGCAGATATAACCGCAGATGCCGTCCTGTGTGCAAGATCTTGTCTTGGAAAAGGTCTATCTTGTTCATGAATAAAATCTGCAACAACAACAAACAGAGAAAGTCGGCTGGAAGCACAGGAACTGAGAAAACGTTGATTTGCAGAATGCCATCTGGAATAGCAGGCAGATTTACTGTCACTTAGAAAGATTCACCCAAAAATCAATAGCTGTATTGATATTAGGTAATAGCGGCACATGACTCTCATGCATCATGTGAACGCGACCAGCCAGCGGATCGGAGACCACGTCCGTAAATCTGCATTTCTGCCCGTCGTCTCAGGAAAACACCGTCCTGGTACTTAAGGCTTTGTACCCAACTAATTAAAACTGTGACTTTGTTCTACCTTTTCCCCCGCTTGTCTGATCACAAAGTCAAACAAGAGCGGAAAAAAGCCCCCGGATAATAATAAAGGAGCGATAAGGTAGAGCAGATTTTCAATAAACAGGATGCGGAGCAACACCTAGGTGTGTAATTATCACTGACCAGCCACAGTGACGACTTAATTGAGGTGGAGGTTACAAATTATCCTGCCACATAAAAAAAAAACACGTATCATTAAACAGTTTTATTTAATGAGCCTGTTAGCCGCCGTAATGTGCAGCCCCACACACAAAGCCGGCACATAAACACGTCACACGCAGGCATTTTAATTGCCCATTCGGCTGTAATGAAGCTTTAAATAAGTTTGTATGACTAAAAAAAAGATAAAACAAAAACTTAGTTGGTGTTTTCTGCAGGAGGAAATGTGTAAAACTATGTGCCTGTGATGTGATTAGAAAGTAATCAGGACAGTGAAGTTTTATTTTTGAACTTTGAATATGTCTTTGTTTCCACACAGATTAACCTGAACTAATAAAAACCGTGTTAGCGGTGAAATGTTGCCGGAAAACACAGGAGCGTTCTCAGAAGTTGAACTAAGTGGGCTTTAAATTTAACTTAAGTCTGTGAGCTCATTGCTGTGAAGTTTTAATGTTATTACACACAGGAAGCTGGAATAGAGGGGGGAAAATGTCACCTTGACAAAGACGAGCTTAAATACAACAAGCTTTTCAATTAGTGGTGAGGAAGCAGCGTTTATCAAACAGCATTTTTCTGTCCGTCTGTTCAAGAAGAACTTGTGGAAGTTTAGTTCATCTGGATCCTGTTGGCCCTGGATGCTGTCTTGACTCGTCAGATTGGATCTGAGTCGACATGAGTTAAACTCAGGACCTCTGAGTTCTGCTAATGCTGGGTCTATTGTGAATGAATCTGACAGCAAAATGAAATACATAGTTTGTTTGTTGTTTTGCCTGTACATATGTGTGGATTTTAGGGATACAAACAAATGAACAATTTTCAATAAATGTTTTACAAGATCAACACTGGTTCAGATCAATTAACTAATAACATCCGCTTAAACCTTCTTTTTAGCGCGGTAGTTTGGCCACCATCCAGCAGAGGGAGCCACTGGTCATCGTAAAACAGAGCCAGTTGATGCAGAAACAAAGACGGTGCAGACATCCCAGAACGGGAAAGAGAAATGGTCCAAACAAAGTCCGTTATAGGATGCAAAATGAACTTTATGTAGTTCTGTTTTGAAATAAAAACAGTCGACTCCTTAAGTAACCTTAGTAGCGCTCATTCAGCCGAGCTGCATAACGGAGAACGGCCGCTTATTGATTAATTGTTAGTTAATAAGATTAATTTATTAATTGACAATTTCCATCCTTGGTGGATTTCCTCCTGGTACTCCAGCTCTCACCCACGATCCAAACCTATGACTGTCATAAACTCTAATAAAACCAAACTACATCCCCTTTCTCAGCTGGTCAGGAAAGTAAAAAAAAAAAATCCCTAAATTGTGTCAAATTTGATAAAGCTCATTTTAAAATGTTTTCTCTAAGGTTTTCTTTGCCATCTCATCACAGTGATACTGCCATGTTATTCACATCTGTACTGAGATGTACATTCACAAACTGCAGGATTTCTCTGAATATCCAGGAATGTTTCTGCATCTCTACCATCAGTTTCAGCATCAGGTGTGAAGGAGGAAACAAAGTCTGAATTTTTATTGACTTGGCAGCAGCATGCCAGGATTTAAAGGTAAAGTACAGCTGTGCCAGCCTGTGTATCGAAGCCTCAGATCTAATCTGATCTAATCTGATCTAATTGTTTGGTGAATCTGCTAGGATTTGCAACAACCTTGAATATTCTTGTACTTGTGAGTAATTTAACTCAGTGTAGACTGATGGACTTGAATTTGTTTGGAAGGTGTCTTATAACATTTCCAGCAAACAGTTGCTTCATTAGGTCATTTCTGATGTCATTTCAAATTGTTTTAACATTAGCAATAACAAATTATACAGCAATAATAAATTTTCCTGGACGATAAATTGTCTCATAAATTATTGCGATAAACGATAATATTGTTGTTCTGAGCCTTAATTACACATGTTCAGCTTCTCAAAGACCAACAAACTTTATTTTATTACAGAACACTCAACACTAGTGGAAGATATTTTACAAATCTAAAACGATCATGCAATTAATAATTGATTATTGCGACAGGTTTACTTGACACACACACATCCGAAGCAGGACTTTTATGAATCAAGGACCTTCACAGCAGTGTCTAACTGCTGCTCATCCTGGGAAGGCAGATTCAGGTGTTTGTCTTTGTAAACTTGAGGCTGGATTTCAATCATTTTAGAATTAAAATTGAGTATNAAAATAAATAAATAAAACACTGTTGCAGATCGGTGCCGACAAGGAAAAAGCTTTTTATGCGTTGCTGGTGAATTTGATCATTTATATTGATCGGTGTATTTGCAGCATTTTGATCAAGCTCTGTGGACGAGTGTTTGCATCAGACTCTTACTACGAAGGTTTTGTTAGTTCTGTGTCATTTACTCGATAATCATGCAAAACGATGAGCTACTTCTTAATTTGATCCATTTATGAGCTGATTTAATGTTCAGTGATAGCAGGTCACAGTTTAAATTTATCTTCCATATTTGTCATCCTCCTGTTTCTTTCTGTGTTTCTGTAGACATCACTCCCACCGTCCTGGACTGGTTTTCTATCCCCTATCCATCCTACATCCTCCCCGAGAGTCCGTCCTTGCAGGTCCTCCTCACCGGCCGCTCCTTGCTGCCCGCTTTGACCTCCGACCCCAGCAGCTGGAACACGGTGTACTCCAGCCAGTCGCTGCACGAGGTCGAGACCTCACCGTCGCTCAGTCAGGAGGAACTTAAAACTCCAGGCCCTGACGAAATGCGCTCTGATTTCAGGTGACCATGTACTACCCGATCCGCTCCGTCCACCAGGGGGCGTACCACCTTCTTCACAACATGCACTACCGCATGCCCTTCCCCATCGACCAGGACCTGTACGTGTCCCCGACCTTCCAGGACCTGCTGAACCGGACCAGGCTGCAGCAGCCGACTCACTGGTTCAAGAGTCTGGACCAGTATTACTACAGGGAGCGCTGGGAGCTGTTCGACACCAGGTCTGAGTCCAGGGTCAGGGTTCAGGTTGAAAACTGACGCATATGGGAGAAATTTGTTCAACACAACTTAACCAAAAATAAAAAAGAAAAAGAGTAAAACTAAATCAAGATTTTTAATCTTTAAGGGAAAAAACCCCAAATCTGAACATTGAAATTAATTAAAAAAATCAACCAGGCCCACATTTCCTGAAATTGCAGCATAAGGAAAATATAATTTGTTCAAATTCTGTGCAGCTTTAATAAGAGAAAACGCTCCTCTTTTTCTTAAAAGTTAAAGTTAATTTATGCATTAAGCAGTTTCTCTTCTCCAGTGATTTTGAGGTAAATGAAGCAGAAGTTGTTCTTGTCCCCCTAAAACACTAAAACATAACATTGAGCGTCAGACGACCATAAACTGAGCCGCTAAGTATTCAGTCATCCATCGTTTTTGCTTGTTAGTCTTTCGAAGATGCCGTCTTAGGCCTTGTGTAGAAGTGATGGTCATTCTTCTTCATTTAGGTGACAAACTGTTGCTTCAGAAACGATGACAGATAAATTAATATTGTAAGTGATCATTAGTTTCAGTCCCCCTCCCTGTTCTCAGCTGTTATGTAGCATAATAAGAGGAAAAATGTCAGTATGTTTATATAATTGGATTACAACCAGACGGGTAGATCACACACACACACACACATACATATACATATATATGTGTGTATATAGTGGAGAAAGTATTTTGCTCTTAGCCTTAATAATCAAAATAAATAGGAATAATCATTTCACAAAAATATATGTGTCGGTGTGTAAGTAATCTATACAGATTTGACTTTTTGATATTTAAAACTATTCAGATGTGCCTGTACATTTTAAGAGGGAACCAGTAATGAACTGGTAATGCTGGCTGTTTTACTGGTACCAGTTAAAAACCTATCAGCCGAGTTCTGGACCAGTTGCAGACGAAGCGAACGGCGTATTATTCACATTTTTAAACATAGTTCGTTTAATGTTTCATACACTCAGACTGACTCAGGGTTTATACTCCTCAAGCAGAGGAACCTGATAGTGTTTTGTTGTGAACAAACCCAGGACCGACCCTCAGGAAGCCAAGAACCTGGCGTCGGACCCGTCCTACAGCGGCGTGCTGGACAACCTGAGGCAGCTCCTGCAGAAATGGCAGTGGGCGACGGGAGACCCCTGGGTCTGCGGGCCGGACTACGTCCTGGAGGAGAAGCTGGAGCCTCACTGCAGACCCCTCTACAACGGCCTCTGACTTGCTCTGATGGTATTTTCTTCCATCTTCGCTGACATGATATTTTCAAATAACTTCGTTCATTTGGTTTTCTGTTTTTTTGTAATAGAATAAGCTGTAAATAAGAAATAAAACTCGAGTTAATTCTTTACATCGTTTCAGTTTTTCTGTCTGCTTCAACATTTGTTTTTGTCTCACTAAGACCACCCTTCCATCATCAGAAGAGTCATGACGCGTTCTCATAGAAACCCAACATAATTACAGTTTAACTGTTTGTTTGTTTAATTATTCAGTCTGGCTGACTAAGACTGATCTGCTAATTACGCCATTCAGAGGAGTTCATGGCGCTTGTCGGAGGACTCAGCCTGTGTCCTAAAAATGTTTTTTTTATTGATTATAACGTTTCCCCTGAGCTCCACATCAAACCCAGATAGAGCCTTTCAAACATACACTCACATGCTTTAATTTAGCTCACGCTTTGTCACATAATCACAGAGGAGTTTATGTGATGGACACAGTATAAAATTGTCAAGTGGAAGGGAAAAGATGCACAGTTTGCATTTGTTTCTTTCTTTACAAATAATAAACCAAAAAAAAATAAATAAATAAAAAAAGAGAGAAATTTGGAACTATAAAAGTACAGCGATGTGGCTCCACTTAGGGGGTTGAATATAAATACACACCACACTTTTCACATTTTTGTGTATGTAAAGAAAATTTTAAAATATGTGCAGACTGCACATTTCCTTCCTGGCCTGACAAATAAAACCCCGATAAAAAACAACAAAAAATTACAGTTTGTGTTTGTTGCGGGACAAAATGCATAAAACTGACGTAGACGGACTCAGGCGCTGCGTCGTGATCAGCTATAGATTCATCTGCAGGTATTTTCAGTAATAATTTGTCCACTTTCGCACATGAAACCCACACCTTCCTCTTAAGCTGTGACCTCTTGCCTCACATTTCTTTCAAGGACGACAGATTCATTTTGACCCCTTAAAACGTCAGAAGGAGTGACGTCCTCATAGCTCACACACAGACACGCATCGTGATGGCGTGGCTCCAGCAGCCCATCAGAAACGGATCAATTAGCGTCGTTCCCCTCCACACACCCCATTTTCTACAGACGGATCATCATCATCCGCCCACCTTGGCTCTGATTTGACGAATGTCCTGTGTCACGATAAACCTCACCCAGCCTCCCTATATAAGAAACAGAAACTTTTCCAAGATTCCAGCAAAAACAAAGTGTCCGCAGCCGAAGGAGCAGACCTGTAGAAGCGCTATTTTCTTCTGCGTAAAATTTAAAAAAATAAAATAAAATAAAAAATCAACCCCCTAACCCTCAAAAAAGTGCCAAAACCGTCCTGGAGATGAAGAAGTCCGTCAGGTTCGCCGTGGTGTGCGTCGGAGTGTCTCTGCTCATCTCCTGCCAGTCCGTCGAAGCCTGGTACAAGCAGGTGACCGGACCCAACTACTACTCTGTGGGCCGCGCCTCCGGGCTGCTGTCCGGCATCAGGAGGTCTCCGACCGTCCGGAGAGCCGAGTCCGAGGAGACGGTGATGGACAGCGGGGAGGCGGCGGGAAACAACTTGATCCAAGAGACCAACAGGCAAATCTCCGTCCTGAAGAACATGGTAGGCTCTCCTCAGAGAGCAGAAAGTTCATTTCTGCTCAGAGTGGTTGCGCGCGTAAAATCGTGCTTTTCGCTCAAGAGTTGCTGTTTTGCTAAAGATGGCATGAAAAGTGAAACGTTCTTTGAAATGCAAAGGGAACTCCGATATAGAGTACATGGCGCTATGTATATATGTGTGGCTTGCAAAAAAAACAACAACAAAAAACTTACGCGTTATGCGCAAAGGCGCAGATTAAAGCGCAAAACAAACAGCTGTTCTGCTAGTTAGAAATATTTGGGCTGAATCCTATCAGTGAACACACACAAACACTGATTTACATATACAAACATACATAATTGAATTTGATTCTGATATTTCTACGAGTTTTCTTTCAGCAGTGACATTGTAAGACAACACCGTGTTTCATTTCAACTTTGATTTCTCTCCAAACTCCAGGCCATCTGCCTGAAGGACATCTCTCCGAACCTGAAGAGCTGCGAGCTGCTGCAGGACGGGACAGGAACCTTCCAGTGCAAGGCAGACGTCTTCCTCACCCTGGACTCCTTGGACTGCCTGTCCGCATGAGTCTGCGTGAATCCTCCTCATCGTCCTCCAAAAAAAAGAAAGAAAGAAAGAAAGAAAGAAAACAGATAGAAAGAGAGAGAAAAACCAGAGATCTTTTCTGGAAAAGCAGAAAAAAAAATCTAAACAGAGATGAGGGATGGACGGAGATTTTTGCTATGATGATGACGGACCGTTGCAGACTTTGAATGTTTTCTCTTATTTAAAGAAAAATGCTTAAAAAAAATGTTCGTTTTGCTTTTGGTTGCAAAGAAAAAAAATGTAAACAGGGGGAAAAAAACAATGCCAGACCGTCAGATAAAGCCATTTTCATTCCAACCCCTTTGCATAAATGTTCAAAAATCTCCAGAGGTTTATCTGCAGTTTTCCAGAACTCCTGTAAATTACTTTTATTTATTTATCTATTAAAATGAACAAACAAACAATATCAACCTGCTGTTGTCTGAATTTGCTTCACAACCTTGAAAGGTTTGTTTTCGTGTCTGTCAAAGAGGACAGAGTCACATTTATTCACATTTCAGATTAAAACAACACACACACACACACACACACACACACACATCACCGCTTCATCATATAAAAGCACTTTGGGGTGTTTTTTTTGTTTCAGTGAAAGGCTCCGTCAGTCATGGACAAATATTGTTTATTACTGAAGTTGGCACCGCCGGTCGCTCAGGGGAACCTTCAGAAACAAACTCCGGAACAGATAACGCCACAGCTCACACACGCAGGAGGCAGTGTTTTGTAAATCAGAGTTTAAGAGCCGATGTGTCACAGGTGGGAAGAAAGGAAATTAAAACCCAAGTCAGACGACCTCTGGGGTGTTTTTAATGTACACATTTTGCTTCTAATAAGCTCCGCCGCCGCATCACTGGTGGCTGGTATTAAGTCAGTTAATGGCACAGATTATAAGATGCCCTGCTGGGTCTGGGATCTCGGGCGAACACAAACCCGTGAGTAGTTACACGGCCATGAGCGCCTCATTAGGAGGCTGTGACGCACGGCGCAGAGACAAGGTGATGGATGAAGGGGGGGAGGGGGGAAACACGACGGTATGCATGGGTGAATCCTGCGAGGAGGAAGGAAGCGGACAAACAGTAAATCCTCACCGCGCCTCTCTGTTGTGCTTCAGTCACAAATGCAAAAAGGAAAGCCCGGGGTGTTTTGGAAGCAAAAAGCTTCAGAGCTTGGTTTTTGCAGTTGTAGGAAGTTAAATATTCATAGAGGACAAACTTTGTTTTGGTTCATTTCAGTCTTTTTTAAATGAAACTTCACTGAGGCGCCGCCGCCGGTGGCTACAGCAGCGACACAGCCTCCAGGTTCTCCTTAATGATCGTCTCCATAACCACCTGAAAGACGACCTGGATGTTGGAGGTGTCGGTTGCCGTGGTGAAGTGGTGGTAGATGAGCTTCTTGGGGCTGTTGTTGAGCGAGACGAAGGTGGCGAGGATGAAGCGTGCGGCCGAATCGACGTCACAGTCCGCGCCTGGAGGGTTGAGCAACAGTTAGGTCACTTCTCTCTCATTAATAACAACAATAACAGCTCATTTTTCATGGTTTGCCTCTCCGGTTCAGCCGTAAATCCGTCCTCTAGAACCCGTGTGGCTTGAGAGGTTTGACAATCTCTGCATGGAACGCAAATGAACTATGACCCCCTGCACAGAGAAAGCGACGGGTTAATTAAAGTCCTGACTGGAGCCTTAATGGTTGGATGCTCTTTAACAAAGTTTCCATTGGCTACAGGATTTTATTGGTGCAGCTGTTTCTAATGGGCAAGAAAAAACTCAAAGTGTTTAGAAATTCATCAGAGAACGTGTGAAAGAAGAACGACAATGTTTCCTTCTCAGCTGCATTTTGACAAACTTTGAGCCAAGTTACAGTTCAGTTAACTAATTTCACTAATTACTGTTTTCAAACAGATTTTACATCTAAAAATGCCAATACTTTTCCAGACTAATTTTTTTGCCATCAGATTGTTGACATGAAAACACAGAACATTTACCTGTTTTTTTTTTAAATCACAAATCATGAACCAACAAAAAAACACCACTGCATGTGAGTCAGCTGCATGATAAAGGGCTATTTCAGAGCTTTTATGAAGAACTTTAGGTTTTCATAAAAGCTCTTTCACAGTGTTTAAGTGTGTTAATTATCCCCCGTTTTTACCGTGGATCAGTTTGTGATCCACGGTATGAAAAACACATCTAGTGGTTTGTCTTGGTGTCTGCATCAGACTCATTTTTGCAAGTTTTTTTTTTACATTTTTGCATGAATGCACGCTAAAGGACAATGTCAACACTTTATGCAAAAAGCTTCCTTCTTTACAGAAATGCACATTTTATCTGTTAGGCAACAATAACAACAATAATAACTCAAATTCATATTGTCCCAGACTTCTTAATATTACATAGCAGCTGTGCGATTTGCCAATAAAACATGAAAATCACTTTTTTAGGGTATTCAAACTTTGTCTTAGTAAAGATGTAAAATCTATAAATGCTGGAACTGACCAAAATTGATCTATGTGCTGCTCAGGACGGAAACAAAATCAGACTTGATTCACGCAAACATGTTCTGTGCATCTTCATCAGACAGTTTTATTTGAGGAGAGAGAAGCTGTAATCAGAATCACGAGAAGCAGCTGGACAAAGAAGGAAGAAAGTTGGGAAAGACTTTACTCCTTCAGCAGCAACATCTTAAAAATAAAGATGTTGGGTCAATGTGGCGAAGTACAATGAACTTCAAGTTTCAAATGAAAATCTTCGTCTTCAAACTGGTTCTTTTAAAACCAGAGCGAGGTCACTTTGCAGTGCTGATGTTGTCTCTTCACCGCGGATGAACTGAAACGGCTTAGAAGAACGATTAATTCGCCGCAGCTGCGAACCTGAGCCAGAACTCGGACTCATCGTATCGGCGCTCAGGTCGCTCTGCTGGCTGACCCCAATCCGAGCCGCGTTAGCATTTTTATTGACATTTGCATGAGAGCAGAGAGGACACGGCTCCCGTTGAGCCCGCTGAGACACGGGCGGCACGACACCGAGCAGATATACAAAACCTCCAGAAATAACAGCATGTGGGGCCACTGAGAGCTTATCGTCAGCCCCGTCTTTGTGCTTAATAAGCTGCCAAACCGGCTTTGGGTTTATGCATCGCTTTATGGAGTTTTAAGGACCGACGTGTCTGAGTAAACTACTGAGGTGGAACAAGAAGCATTTTTTCTTATTTATTTATTTAATGCATAAAACATGAGCAGGAAAGGCAGACGGATGCACGGCTGAGCATGTCTGTAATGGAGCTCATCAGAAACAGAATCAGAGAGTTACTGGTCAAATCTCAGATAAGGAGCTAATCAGACTGCATGATGGGAATACGAAAGGTTTACCCAAAACCCTCTAGAGAAATGAGATGATGGGTAAAAGTCAAGGTTAAAGGAAGGGTCTGGATATTTACACATCAGTGCAAAATAAAGTATCAAATATCACTCATGCATGTCTGTTTGTTAATATTATACATTTCTGAGACACCATTAATATATCATGTATATTTTGTTAGTTGTTTTGTAGTAGCAAATTAGTGCATTTAGAGCTAATAAAGATCTGCTGAAGGTACAGGCTGCATTTCCTTCTCATAAATATTTAATAAACACAACATCAGACATTCGAATATTAATTTCTGGATACCTTAGAGTGAGCTTTAATCAAAATACATATTTAGAGTGAACACAACACAAACTAAATTTCCCAAAAGGCATTTCTTTAATAACGTCAGTCTCTAATTTCACTCTCAACGTTGAGCTTGTTGTCTAGATTGAGGCTGGAGAAGTTTTGTTTATATTACCAACATACTGACTCCAAGTTCTAAACCAAAGTTTAAACTTCCTGACCAGTTTCCTTTCGTCTGAAGGTCGTCTTTAAGATATTTATTCTTTTTTTTTTAATCAATTTGAATTTTGTTAGTTTATTCTTAGTTTACTTTATATTTTGTATTATTTTCAGAGTTTACTTGTAGGTTAATAATTATTGATTTTATTTCATTTTTTTAATTTGTTTCTCTAAGTAGGACAGAAAGAACTGCATGTCTGTTTTCTATAAGTATAGGGACTGGTATAGGACCAGTATGCACTGGGTTTGGGGCCTGTGGTTTTCTTACCAGAGCAGGAGAAGAAGCAGGAAACAATGAAAAGTTTGATTTGGTTATTTGCTTGCAACCTTCAAGTTTTGGACATTGGATTTATTTTGCCTGTGTACCAAACTTCCTCCCAGTGCGGCAGAAGTGGCTCATTGATTGAACTTTCATAGGATGTTTGGTTTGACAGACAATCGCCGCTGCAGGCCGGATGGTTGAGACTTTGATCCAGCTGGGTTTTCCAACAGGAAAATGATTCTTAATAAGTTTTGATCAGGTTTTTCTGGTAACAGTTCCATGAAAAACCTTTATGCTGCTTTTTCAATGATACACGTCTCTGAGGTCATAGAGGTCAGTGACATTAGAAACATCTATTTTTGGTCAAACATTGTGCTGTTCACATGTATGCATAGGGATCCGTCCTACCTTTAAACTGTGGCAGATATAACCGCAGATGCCGTCCTGTGTGCAAGATCTTGTCTTGGAAAAGGTCTATCTTGTTCATGAATAAAATCTGCAACAACAACAAACAGAGAAAGTCGGCTGGAAGCACAGGAACTGAGAAAACGTTGATTTGCAGAATGCCATCTGGAATAGCAGGCAGATTTACTGTCACTTAGAAAGATTCACCCAAAAATCAATAGCTGTATTGATATTAGGTAATAGCGGCACATGACTCTCATGCATCATGTGAACGCGACCAGCCAGCGGATCGGAGACCACGTCCGTAAATCTGCATTTCTGCCCGTCGTCTCAGGAAAACACCGTCCTGGTACTTAAGGCTTTGTACCCAACTAATTAAAACTGTGACTTTGTTCTACCTTTTCCCCCGCTTGTCTGATCACAAAGTCAAACAAGAGCGGAAAAAAGCCCCCGGATAATAATAAAGGAGCGATAAGGTAGAGCAGATTTTCAATAAACAGGATGCGGAGCAACACCTAGGTGTGTAATTATCACTGACCAGCCACAGTGACGACTTAATTGAGGTGGAGGTTACAAATTATCCTGCCACATAAAAAAAAAACACGTATCATTAAACAGTTTTATTTAATGAGCCTGTTAGCCGCCGTAATGTGCAGCCCCACACACAAAGCCGGCACATAAACACGTCACACGCAGGCATTTTAATTGCCCATTCGGCTGTAATGAAGCTTTAAATAAGTTTGTATGACTAAAAAAAAGATAAAACAAAAACTTAGTTGGTGTTTTCTGCAGGAGGAAATGTGTAAAACTATGTGCCTGTGATGTGATTAGAAAGTAATCAGGACAGTGAAGTTTTATTTTTGAACTTTGAATATGTCTTTGTTTCCACACAGATTAACCTGAACTAATAAAAACCGTGTTAGCGGTGAAATGTTGCCGGAAAACACAGGAGCGTTCTCAGTAGTTGAACTAAGTCTTTAAATTTAACTTAAGTCTGTGAGCTCAGTGCTGTGAAGTTTTAATGTTATTACACACAGGAAGCTGGAATAGAGGGGGGAAAATGTCACCTTGACAAAGACGAGCTTAAATACAACAAGCTTTTCAATTAGTGGTGAGGAAGCAGCGTTTATCAAACAGCATTTTTCTGTCCGTCTGTTCAAGAAGAACTTGTGGAAGTTTAGTTCATCTGGATCCTGTTGGCCCTGGATGCTGTCTTGACTCGTCAGATTGGATCTGAGTCGACATGAGTTAAACTCAGGACCTCTGAGTTCTGCTAATGCTGGGTCTATTGTGAATGAATCTGACAGCAAAATGAAATACATAGTTTGTTTGTTGTTTTGCCTGTACATATGTGTGGATTTTAGGGATACAAACAAATGAACAATTTTCAATAAATGTTTTACAAGATCAACACTGGTTCAGATCAATTAACTAATAACATCCGCTTAAACCTTCTTTTTAGCGCGGTAGTTTGGCCACCACCCAGCAGAGGGAGCCACTGGTCATCGTAAAACAGAGCCAGTTGATGCAGAAACAAAGACGGTGCAGACATCCCAGAACGGGAAAGAGAAATGGTCCAAACAAAGTCCGTTATAGGATGCAAAATGAACTTTATGTAGTTCTGTTTTGAAATAAAAACAGTCGACTCCTTAAGTAACCTTAGTAGCGCTCATTCAGCCGAGCTGCATAACGGAGAACGGCCGCTTATTGATTAATTGTTAGTTAATAAGATTAATTTATTAATTGACAACTTCCATCCTTGGCGGATTTCCTCCTGGTACTCCAGCTCTCACCCACGATCCAAACCTATGACTGTCATAAACTCTAATAAAACCAAACTACATCCCCTTTCTCAGCTGGTCAGGAAAGTAAAAAAAAAAAATCCCTAAATTGTGTCAAATTTGATAAAGCTCATTTTAAAATGTTTTCTCTAAGGTTTTCTTTGCCATCTCATCACAGTGATACTGCCATGTTATTCACATCTGTACTGAGATGTACATTCACAAACTGCAGGATTTCTCTGAATATCCAGGAATGTTTCTGCATCTCTACCATCAGTTTCAGCATCAGGTGTGAAGGAGGAAACAAAGTCTGAATTTTTATTGACTTGGCAGCAGCATGCCAGGATTTAAAGGTAAAGTACAGCTGTGCCAGCCTGTGTATCGAAGCCTCAGATCTAATCTGATCTAATCTGATCTAATTGTTTGGTGAATCTGCTAGGATTTGCAACAACCTTGAATATTCTTGTACTTGTGAGTAATTTAACTCAGTGTAGACTGATGGACTTGAATTTGTTTGGAAGGTGTCTTATAACATTTCCAGCAAACAGTTGCTTCATTAGGTCATTTCTGATGTCATTTCAAATTGTTTTAACATTAGCAATAACAAATTATACAGCAATAATAAATTTTCCTGGACGATAAATTGTCTCATAAATTATTGCGATAAACGATAATATTGTTGTTCTGAGCCTTAATTACACATGTTCAGCTTCTCAAAGACCAACAAACTTTATTTTATTACAGAACACTCAACACTAGTGGAAGATATTTTACAAATCTAAAACGATCATGCAATTAATAATTGATTATTGCGACAGGTTTACTTGACACACACACATCCGAAGCAGGACTTTTATGAATCAAGGACCTTCACAGCAGTGTCTAACTGCTGCTCATCCTGGGAAGGCAGATTCAGGTGTGTGTCTTTGTAAACGTGAGGCTGGATTTCAATCATTTTAGAATTAAAATTGAGTATACTGTCCTTTTCCCACAGCTACAGTATGACTGAAGGAGTTCGCAAAGTAAAACAGACATGATACTGTCGGTTTAAAATGATTTCTCTTTCCCATCCAGAAACACAAAGATGCTAATGAAAAAGCATGACTATGGTGAATAAATATTGAGCAATATCTCTTTTGTTATGGAGCTCCAGGCTCCACCAGCAGCGTCTGTTAAAAACAGATTAAAACCTTTTCTGTCGTTCTCCACCACAGCTCAGGTTTGGTTCTGCTGAGGCGGAGGAAGTGATGAACGGCTTACCATGGAGGTGCTGCGGAAGAAGACGTTGTTGCAGATGGAGGAGAAAAGTTTCATGCTCTCCTGGAGGCGGTTCTGCAGGGAGAAGACAAAACACATCAAACAGCGCTTCAAATAAAATAAAATTAGATTCAAGCCACTTTAATACTCTGAAGAAAACACACAAATCAAAATGTTTGTTTAGTCAGACACTCTAAAGTTCCAAGAGAATTTAAACAAAATGAGTCAAAACATGGATTAGTTTTTTTTGTTTTGCTGATTGTGTGGCGTTGTCGTCTGAGTTGAGTGATGTGTGAAACCTCGTACCACTGTGGGGTCTTCCACCAGAGTCATGTCGTAGCCGCTAAGAGCCACGACAAACAGGACCGCTCGGACGTCCTCGAAGCAGCTGATCCACTTCCTGCGTTCGGTTCTCTGACCTCCAACATCGTACATCCTGAAACAGACAGAGCAGATGCAACATGCGGAGGTGACTGATGAGCAGCTTTTCGTTTCTGTAAGCACAATCATTTAGGAATCTATATTAGGTTTGTCCCAATCCGATATTGATATCGGAAATCAGTCCCATATCAGCCAAAAAACGAGTATCGGATTAGATTGGCATTCAACTAATATCTGTCTACACTCTGCAGTGCGCTCCAGCAGCACTTGGGTCCCACATGCAGATGTGATGGATTGAAATTTGGTTATTTCAGAGATACATTTATTCTTTTGATGTTAAGAGGTTGTAATGCTTTACCAGCATTTTGGACTGAAGATGTTTGTCATGATGTATGGTTGAGGAGAGCGGTGAGAGAGACGCCGGGAATCCCAGGTAGTCATGATG
>NW_006800195.1:186521-363656 GCF_000485575.1 Poecilia formosa | reverse complement strand
CAATGTTTAAAATAAAAAAATATTCAGCAAAAAAAAGAAAAATATACATTGTTGTGCTCACATGACCCAGGGTAGTTTAGTTAGATATTTGAAAAAAATATATTTTGTGTATATTTTATTCAAATTTCGTGCTTTATCCATAGGACCTGTTTTGTCCCTATTCTCAAGAATCACTGATTTACATACAAGCACTTACACTTTGTACTTGTTTATTTATCTTTATAGAAAACCACACACCCACACCTGCCCTTATTCATATATGAATAAGGTATGGAGGAACCTCAAGAGTTAATTAAAGTAATGTAAAGCTCAATTCTGGACTCAGACATTCTCTCAAAAAGACTTTAAAATACTGTTTTTAGTTTATCACTGAATGGCTTAGCTCCACAATACATTAAAGATCTGTTGCTGTTGTATCAACCTTCAAGACCTCTCAGGTCTACTGGTTCTCAACCAGGGAGAAGGATTCAGCTTTAATGCACCACAAATTTGGAACAAACTTCCCCAAAACTGCAAATATACTGAAACACTGAGTTCCTTTTAAATCAAGGCTAACATCCCACCTGCTTAGAGTGCAACATTGGATCAACATATTTGATGCGTATTTGCTTGATTATTTTGGTGATAGCATTGGACGAAATCCATTATTTATCGCTTCTTTCATAATTGATTACTGTGTGATATTTTTATGACATGAAGCACTTTGAACTGCCTTGTTGCTGAAATGTGCTGTGCAAATAAACTTGATTTGAAAATCTTGAGGTATTACAGTCGCTTACTTATATTGTTTCCCTACAATCTAGTTGGGCAAAAATATCAGGAGGATGCTGAGCTCATTGTAGTGCACATGTAGCTCAGTTGGTGAGATGATGCAGAGGAGATTTGTTCAATTATGGAGGTAGTTGAATTAACTTTAATTTGTGGTCAAAAGTTAGTGGAACTTTAGTTAATTGCATAATGTATTTCAATAATTGTTAGATGAGGTAAACATTCAGAAACTCCCAGGTGGTTTAGATGAAATCTGCCAGCTCATGTTTATGGCAAGAATGTTAATAGGGTTACAATAAACTATGAGGGCAACTTACTCTAACGTTGGTCTCACAGCCACATTCAGACTGATGTCAGTTTCCAAAGGATAGGAACAGGAAAACGGAAATCTCGTGGGATGGAGGAAGGATTCATTGTTTGCTGAGTAGAGAAATAAATTGTTCCCAAATATGGCATGTGTACCGTTGATCTGAAAGACAAGAAAATGAATTTATCACATCAGATTAAAAGTCCTGTAGACAGCAGTGGTGTGGGATACAAAAATGGTTTATGATATTATTTTTTAATAAGCACCATATTGGACTGAGACACACGTTAGTGAAGAATGACTGGTTTAGTGGCCCGGTTGATTAAAGTTACCTGAGTAATCGGCCATCTTGTTCTCTACTAGTGACCCAACAAGATAACACAGATAATGGTCTCTGAGTTTCAGTTTAACTGTGAAACTGTGATAGTGACAAGACAAGAATCCAACACACACAGCAAAAAATGAAAGATTTTTACTGTCGCTATATTTCCGCAGGCGCCGGCTCGAGCCTCCACCTCGTACCACACGACATCCCCGTGAACTCTGAACCTTGAGCAGTTGCGAGCAGCAAAGTGTCCAGAGAATGGATCCAAACCAAAGGACTGCATGCTATTGAGATCCAGTCCTACTTGGAGTTTATCTCGGCCACAAGTAAGTTGAACAGGCAGCTCTTTGAAAAAACAGAAAGTTAATAACATTTTCCATAACAATGACTAATGTAAACATTCACTTTCTCTGTTGAATTTGTGACAAACAGGATAAGTAAGGGATTCTTTGGATAAAACAATGAATTGTTGTGATAATGCAGAAAAGTATTGGAAATATACAACATAAGAATTAGTACATGCAAAAATTGAGTAACATGGTTTTACCTTCACAGACAACACCAGCGTCCTCACCATGATTACAGTTATGAATACCAAACCCTCGGTGTTGACATTCTGATAGCTGCGGTTCATTTCCTGTGCACCTCACATCATCCAGCCATATAGGTCCAGTTCCCTGTCCAAAATGTGCACTTGATGTTGCTGAAATTACTCTTCCACAGCCCACCTGTCGACACACCACCTGAGCATTAATGTTGTCCCAGATGTCATCACACACTGTCCCCCACTGTCCACTGTGAAAGATTTCCACTCTGCCAGAGCAGGAGCTTCCTCCATTGACCAGTCGGAGTGCTCCCTGAAAGACACCTGCTCTGCTGTTGGAGGAAGGCTGCAGGCATTCATAGGACCCTGGTCTGTTGGAGCAAATCTGATGCGCTGGGCACGGGGAGCTCTGCTGAGAGCACTCATCAACGTCGACACAGCCGAGGTCTGGAGACCACCGATAACCTCGCTCACAGCAGGGAGAGTTGTTGCAGAGATTTCTGTCATAGCAGCTCAGTCCATCACCAACAAAACCATCTCTACAAGCACAAGAGAATCTGGTAAAAGAGTCGCCTCTTTCTCTGGACTCCAAGCAGGAGGCTTCACCATGGCAAGATTCACAGCTGGTGACCAGTGTTGCTGAAAAAAAAAGGTAACAGAGTCAAATGTAGTTTTATTACACTTATCCTGGTAGAAAGATAATCAATTTATCAGGTTTTACCTGAAGTGTTTGGCGTAAACATCTGCAAAGACATGAGCAAAAGCACAAGCCAAGGAACCTCCATTATGGACCGACGCACTGTACTAATTAGAAAAGAGAAGAAGATTTTTAAACATATTTACAGTGTTCTGATCTAGAAATTCATGACTTTTATAGTGTTTTCTCTTACCTTGGTGACTGAGGTACGTGTGAGAGTTCATGGAGTGAATGTGAGAATTTATAGGTCTGTCATTGTGTACAAAAGACAACTCAAAGCGAGGGTAGCTGAAATCCAATGGTATCCATGATTTCATGGATATTACTTATTAATGAAGGAAGTAAACTGTGTGGGAAAATAAAACATTAGCTTATTTACTGGGAAGAATGAACTGATAATGAAAGTTCATGAACATTCAGAAGTGTTTTTCTTGTGGAACTGACAACGGAGGTTTCAGAGGACATGTTTTTCTTCTCCTTTCCACCGAAACTCCTGTGAACCAGGTTTGATTTAGGGACAGAGTTACCAATTAACCAGAGATGGGAGAAACTGAGAGAAACTCCCTACAGGACAGAGCTGGATGGAAGGCACCGTGTATGTTGCAGGGTATAATACTCATTTGACCTTGTTAATATTAAATCCAACTGTTTTGATTATCTGCATTAATTTAGTTTGATTTGGGGTGTGCAAGGAATGTAGTTGGGTCCCTTGTCTGGAAGAGGGGTGCGTTGGTGCCATAGTCAAAAGAGTCCACTAGGGGGACTAACGCGCTTTTCTCTTCACTCAATACAAGAGTAAGTGAAGGTGCACTGGTTTCATCTTGTGATCATTCCTTCTCTTATAATTGTCCCTCTTATAAGGGCTAACAAGTACATGACTGAAAATATATAAAAAGAGAATTGTATGTGTTAAGGTTCACTTCTTCGTCCTGTGTTTTCTCTCTTTTCTTCTCTCACATGCTGGTCTATAAGACTTACTCTGATTTTCTAAATAAAATATCTAAAGACAAATACGCATTTCTCTGATTGAGTCAGTGTTTCACAAATTTTCCAAAGAATTTTCCTAATCATAGACTCAGGCCAATTACATTTTTTTTCTGATTGTTAAAGTTCTAAAATTATGTCACAATAAGTCATTTAGTCTCTTTCTCTCTCAGAACTGAGTTGTGTTTGGTGTCCGTTATAATGAGCAGTGACCTCTTTATCTGATGCCCATCTACACCTCTGTGAGGACTCCAGAGAGACCAAGCTGTACAGCCAGATTCTTTTGGAGAAAAAAGCCCTTCTACATTTAGAACAAGTCTCATTTGGTCAGTCTTTTCTCAATTTACTATTGTAAATATTACCATGTAATGGAGAAAGAACTGGAATTCTTTGGCTTCTTGCAATTTCTTTATAAATTATTCTTCAAATCTTTCCCAGATTAATTGTAAGCAATAATTGCTTCCCAGAAGTCAAGGGGCAGTGTAGTTTCATGGCACTGTTATAAACCCATACTATCTGGAAAAGAACATACCTTATTTGACACATCAAGAAAAAAAACTAACTTGTATTGGAGAAATATTTTCAGTAAATCACAATTATTGTGATATATCGGTGACAGTTTGATTGTTAATGTTACATCATGTTGGGTTATTTTTCCCATTATGTAAAATTCTGTATTCAAATGTAAATGTTTAAGTCAGTGTTTTGTTCACTACATGAGGTGTAACTAAAATAAAGAACACAGTGAGGTGGCGACTGCAGATACTCACCAGTGTGTTTTGGCTTCTGAAATAATTTAATCAGGGTTACATTACATTACATCTAATTAGTTCACGTTACTTAAAATAATTATGCAAACTCATTTCCTAAAAAAAGTAAATTAAGCTTAAGATTAGTGAGTAAGTAAACCTAATTTATTTTAAATGAGCAGTACTAAATCAAGTAGTAAACTAAAAGAAAAATAAGTTCATGTAATTTACTTGTCATCATTGTCATTTCTTTTTATTTGTGTGGAGTGTGATACAAATTTAACCCCTCTTTGATTTACTAAATACCTAAATTTCACTACCACCAAGACATTATGCAAAGAATTAATTTTACAAGTTCGCTCAGTCTTTGTTGCCTCTCTCTCTCTCTCTCTCAGTTCTGACTGATTGGGAGGAAACAGCCAGTTAAATATAAACTTGATGCGATGCTATAAATCAGGGGTGTCCAAAGTTGGTCCTCAAGGTCCGGCATCCGGCATGTTTTAGTTCTCTCCCTGGTTTAAAGCACCTGGATCAAATGATGGCTCACTAGAAGCCCTAAGAGGAACATTGACAAGCTGAAAGGTTGTTACTGCCACCAGGGAGAGAACTAAAACGTCCAG
This sequence comes from Poecilia formosa, assembly GCF_000485575.1. Classification (NCBI taxonomy): domain Eukaryota; kingdom Metazoa; phylum Chordata; class Actinopteri; order Cyprinodontiformes; family Poeciliidae; genus Poecilia; species Poecilia formosa. The sequence goes on along the minus strand of NW_006800195.1, from coordinate 358,662 downwards.
GATGCCTGCCCTCGAGGACCGACTCTGGACACCCCTGCTGTTGAAGATTTCTTTTAATAAAAATCATATATGCAACTGTTGGCCATACTGGTAACAACATGTAAAAACCCCTAAAATAAATTACTGTTTGGGGGCTAATGACATTTCGACTGTATTATTATTACACTAAAAATGTGTAATAACACTGCCTGCCACAAGAGGGCAGAAGAACAAAAAGGTAATACAGGTTTTAATTATTTACTTTACAATAATTACAGCATTACATAAGGGTAAAAGATAGAAATACAATTAAATTTGACAATAAAATACAAATAAAACAAACAACATATACTTCATTTCAGTTTAATTTCAGTAACAGATCAGAAAACTCAGGTCAATTAAATGCCACATTTTCCTTATTTCAACTAACCTCATTACATTACAGAAGTGATGTAATGAGAAGTGATGAATTTCTTCATTTGGTCCCTGCAGATGAGCAGAAAAAAGAAGAAACATGATCATTGAATCTTTATTACTTCTGATAAACTACCTATTAGTTAAACTTACAGACTATTGGTCCAGTGGTGATGGGCTTCAATGCAGCAGAGTTTGAAACAGAACGCAATTTTCTGCTTTGACAAACCTGTGAAAGGTAAATAATTAAAGCAATTTATTTATTTATTCATCATGAATCATAAACTACTGATGAAATAAAGTATGTTCAGTTAATTAATCCTCAAATAATTCACATCCTGGCAGGTTGAGGTTAGGAAATATTTTCAGTCAACCAAGAAGTTTGTTTGAGATAGAAAACAAGAAATAATAAAACAATGTAAAATGATTATCGTGTTTGATTTTTTAAATATCTTTCTCAGCGTTTTGGCATGTTGTGTTTAATTTTAAGCCTCTGCTCACCGGGACACAGTTGGAGCGTCTCTGGTCACACAGGCTCAGGCTACAGTGAAGATAAATTTCTCGATATTCTTCCCCCAGCAGGAACAGCAGAGCAGTGAAACGAGCCTGGAGGGACGAGCCGCTCTGAACCACTGACACCTGACGGCGATCCGTGGAGCATCTGGAAGGGATGACGGAGGAAAGCATGAAAGTTTTAACCTTTACAGCAAACGGTGTTTACTGAGGCTGAGGAGGAGCACACACCTGTTCTCAATGAGGGGGTATCGTACCGGGTCTTCAGGGTTTGACGTGTGAGTGGCAAAGCAGTTCTCCAGAACAACCGCCAAGTTTGAGTCCATTTCCTCCACAGAGACGCCGACGTACAACGGCGAGCCCACTGGCAGGGTGACCTGGCCTGCTGGGTAAGTGTCGTTGTAGCTGGAGTCCAGGAACAGAGACATGGAGGCTGTGGCCTTTACACCTGTACCTGAAATACCTCGTTCCCACCTGGCAAAACGACAAGCATCTTTATCAAGCAGTTCAGGAATTTATTTGCCAAGACTTGTTTTTATTCTGCTTTTGTGTTATTTTAGATTGTTTGAAAATCTTTTCATGATTAGAGCGCAATCTATCAATCTATCAATCTATCAATCTATCAATCTATCAAGCTCATTGATATATTGCAACGATGATGCAGAGGAGATGTGTGAAATTGTGGAGGATTGGGATGAACTAACACTAATTTGTGGTCAAAAGCTGGAGGAAAATTCATTTAGTTAATTAAAGAGATAAACTCTCCCCACAGAATCTACCAGCTCAGGTTATACTGATCAGAGGGCGACTTACTCTAAAGTTGGTCTCACAGCCACATTCAGACTGGTGTCAGTTTCCAAGGGATACGAACAGGAGAACGGAAATCTCTTGGGGAGCAGGAAGGATTCATTGTTTGATGAGTAGAGGAATAAATTGTTGCCAAAGGTGGCATGTGTACCGTTGGTCTGGAAGACAGGAGATTAATTTATCACATCAGAGTAAAAGTCCTGTAGGCAGCAGTGGTGTGGGTACACTGGATCATTTGTCTACCAGTTACACAAGTTAAAGCCACCTTTGTAAAAATCTATTTTTTGGACCAAGTCTTAATTTCATACTTATCACTGAGAGTAAAGAACACAGTACAGAGATATTTTTGATCTTGTTGAGAATCGATGTTGTCATGAGTATGTTCATTTCTGTTTCTTCTTTTTATTTTAAACAATTTAATCAGCAAAGCATTAACTAAAGGGAGTTTTAAAATCCAGCTTTTCTAACTTCCTGGATCAGCCAGCTGTGCTGTCACGTTGACAACATTCATAAAAATAAGTGCAACAAGCAAAGGTTTGGTTTCAGCTTTTATTCTTTTGATAGCAGCAGACGTTTTTTTACAATCCATACTCATAAAAACCTCAACATATTTTGCATCTGTTTATTTAAACTTGCTTGTATTTGAAGTATACTGACTTACCAGTCTATGCACTACAGTCTGTATTTACCTGTTACTTTCCAGAACTTTCTATAGAGTAACATTCTGGAGCTTTTATTAGATAATTACTTATTATTAGTTATTATTTATTACTCAAAATGTTCCTGTGGACAGATTGGACATTTTTGAAGCTTAAAATGTGCTATGAAGAAAAATTGGAAATTATCTTTAAAGTCTGTCAAAAGTCAATGTAGGTTATTTAAAGTAGTTTCTGTTCCTGGAATGAGCAGGTTGTATAAATTACCTTTTAACAATCTAAATTAATTTTATGCTTTCATCATTGTTGTTTACCATTTCTGAACAACTTAATATTTTTTATCCATTTGTTGTAAGTTTTCATTTTAAGCTTTTAGCAATTATAAGTCAGCCAGCAATCAGAAAGGTCTTCATGGCACAGGCATTTCTTTATTATTTTGTCTACAAAAATGGTTTATGACATTATTTTTTTAATAAGCACACGTGTTTGTGAAGAATGACTGGTTTAGTGGCCCGGTTGACTGAAGTTACCTGAGTAATCGGCCATCTTGTTCTCCACTAGTGACCGAACAAGATAACACAGATAATGGTCTCTGAGTTTCAGTTTGACTGTGAAACTGTGATAGTGACAAGATAAGAATCCAACACACACAGCAAAAAACAAAAGATTTTCACCGTCATTATATTTCCACAGGCGCCGGCTCGAGCCTCCACCTCGTACCACACGACATCCCCGTGAACTCTGAACCTTGAGCAGTTGCGAGCAGCAAAGTGTCCAGAGAATGGATCCAAACCAAAGGACTGCGTGCTATTGAGATCCAGTCCTACTTGGAGTTTATCTCGGCCACAAGTAAGTTGAACAGGCGGCTCTTTGACTTCTGAAAAACAGAAGTAAAATAACATTTTCCATAACATTGATTAAGAGATTATTTTGATAAAAACAATGTGAATAGAGGAGACTATGTTATTACGTTAGAAATGAATCAAATGAAACAAAAGGAATATAGCAAAGATCATACCAATGTATAAAACTGGCAATAATCACATCTTCACAGATTATAGACCTGTCTCTTTTCTCTCTAAGTTCTCTAAAATTCTAGAAAAATCTTTTAAGAAGAAACTAGAAAAATTCATAGACAAACATACACTAAGCAACAGTCAATATCAAATCGATCAACATCACTAGCCGCCACTGACTTAATAGAAGAAATTACCAATGCAACAGATAGTAAGAAATTAGCTGTCGGGGGATTTGTAGTTCTAAAGATAGCTTTTGACACAATAAATAATGTCTTAATTAAAAAATTATAATGTTATGGAATTCAGGGAGTAGTTTTGGACTGGATGAGGAGTTATTTAAAGATTTTAAAGTTTTAAAGATAGGAGATATTGTCATATGGGTGTGGTTGTTGATGGTGAGGAGAGAACGCTGAGACCCAGGTAAGGTGATGATAATGAAGGTTTTAATGATGAATGTAGCTCATAGAGTCCAAGTCAGGCAGCACGGCAGGAACAACTAGCACGCAGCTAACAACCAGTAGCAACTGACAGCATCAAACAAGAGCGTCGCAAACCAGGACTTAAACAGTTCTACTGGAAAACAGACTATACGGACTGAACGGGAGCCAGCACAAACCAGGACTTGCCAGTTCCACTGGAGAGTGCCGACTACATTAGACATAGACAACGACAAGGATCCGACAACGAACACAGACACAGGTGGGATTAAATACACACGGGTAATCAGGGGAAATGAGACACACATGGGGAGCAATCAACGGGGAGGACAGGACCGAGACTCACAGGAACAGGACTACACAGGAAAAACTCAAAAATAAACACACAAAAACACGGATCTTGACAGATATTGAATCTGATTGTCTGGAAATTGTGTGTGTGGGGTACCTCAAGGGTCAGTACTGGGACCAGTTTTATTTTATTTGTATATAAACGACATAAGCAAAGTGTTTAATGTATTAAAATTTGTGTTATTTGCTGACAACACAAATAGTCTAGTCTCTGGTGAAAACTTACAACATATTTCTATAGTTCCCTCAGAAATCTGTGGGGATTTGAAGTTTCTCTGTGTTTATTCTATGTTCTGTTTCTTGTGAGTCTCTGTGCTGTCCTGTCTTTCCCCTTGATTGTTCCCAGCTGTGTCTGGTTCCCCTGATTATTTAAGTCCACTTATTGTCTTTGTCTCTGGTCGGGTCCTGTACGTCTACCCAATCGTTTGTCATAGTTGCATGTCATAGTCATCACAGTCTCACTGTCAAGTCCTTTGTTGAAGTCTGCTCACGTTTCCTGTCTTTAAGATCAGTTGCTACCAGTGATTAGCGTTTGCTTCGGAACGCTGTGCTGCCTGCTCATTGTGGACTGTTTGGGCAAATACTCTTCATTAAATCACCTTTTTCATCTCCGACCTGGGCCTGCCTGCGTTCTCCTTAACCATCATCCACCCACACCTCATGACAAAATCAATAAATTACAGAAACGGTTTGGCATTAAAATTATCACTAAATTTGGACAAGACTAAAATTGTGGTTTTTGGAAACTTACAATACTCAAATTCAAACTCGGATACAGGGTGTAACTCTAGAAAGGGTTTTGGTTAAATTTCAACAAAATCAGTTGGAAATCTCATATTAAACACCTGCAGAATAAACTAAGTAGAAGCATATCAATCCTGGCTAAAGCTAGACATATTCTGAATAATAAATCACTTTATATTCTTTATAATTCTCTGACTTTGCCATATTTAACATACTGTTCAGAAGTGTGGGGAATTAATTACAAAAGCTCTTTACGTCCACTAAGTATCCTACAGAAACGAGCCGTTAGAATCATCCATAATGTCAGTTTTTATGAGCACACAAGCCCTGTTATTCTTAAAATCTAGAATTCTTAAATTCGAAGATCTGGTGGAATTTAAAATTGCTCAAATTATATTTAAGGGATCAAATAAACTGATACGTGAACTCATACAAAACATGTTTTTTGAAAGAGAAGGGAAGCCATAACTTACTCAAACTTAAGGATTCGTAGTATACGAAAGAAAAAGCTTTTGTATTTCAATCCATGGGGTAAAGCTATGGAACAAGTTAAATGAGGAGTTAAAACAAAATGAAAATTTTATACAATTTAAAAGGAAATATAAGAGTCATTTTCCCAAGATATAGAAATATGGGTGAAAGATGGCACTAATGTGTATATGTAAATTGAGGCTAACACATATAAGTGTGTGTGTGGGTATGGAGGTACATAGTTAGACATATATAAACCATATGTAAAATGGAAAATTAATTAACCTATGTTTATTTTATATATATATATATAGGTTTTTATTTGATTTAATAATGAGGGTCCATCTGAAAATAAGGTATGAGTTTATGGGTAGGACTTCATAAATTTCTTACTGCTTCCTACTCCTTTTCGAGTATGTTAAGATTACTGTGGTACAAAAATATGTGTCCTTTGCATTCCTTGTTAATGTGTGTGATTTTATACTTCTATCATATTGGACATAAATAAATAAAAAATAAATAAAGCATTACCTGCACAATATGCAAGACTGCATGTTGATGGCTTTGCTAGTTTGTAGACATAGTAGTTTCCATGGCAGAGTTTGACATAGACCGTGTTTGTGCTAAAATAACAGCAGGAGCCACTCCAGGCAGAGCATACAGTACGACTTACAATTCCATCTAACACCCCTGGATGAGATTCTGTGATCCACAACGGAGCATGTGTCCCACACCTTCTCTCAGCGATGCACCTCTCTGGAATCTGAGCACTTTTTTGTTCCAAAAACATTCGATACCAGCCTCGCCACTCAATGTCTCGATCACAGTGAATATCTGTTGAAGTATTGTTTGTTGAACGCCAGTCATCATCCACTACAGAGTAGTGCTCACAGGGATCGGCACATCTGGCATTGCCATCGGTCTGGATGCAGTCCATGCCTGGAGGACAAACTGCGTCTCCACATCTGAACTGGACCGACTGGGAGGAGAGACCTGCTCTGCTGTTGGAGGAAGGCTGCAGGCATTCATAGGACCCTGGTCTGTTGGAGCAAATCTGATGCGCTGGGCACGGGGAGCTCTGCTGAGAGCACTCATCAACGTCGACACAGCCGAGGTCTGGAGACCACCGATAACCTCGCTCACAGCAGGAAGAGTTGTTGCAGAGATTTCTGTCGTAGCAGGTCAGACCATCACCAACAAAACCATCTCTACAAGAACAGGAGAAGCTGGTAAAAGAGTCGCCTCTTTCTCTGGACTCCAAGCAGGAGGCTTCACCATGGCAAGAATCACAGCTGGTGGCCAGTGTTGCTGCAAAAAAACAAAGTAGAAGGTTATTTAGATGCATGTAGATGTTATTAGGTGAAACACTCCACCAGCAAGACATATCGCATACATTTCTTGTCAAATACATGAGAATACATTTTCCATAGATTTTTTTTTACATATTTTTATTTTTGACTTGATCTGCAACACATTTGTGTTTTAAATCCAAGATGGAGGAAAAGAAATCCAAGTTTTACCTGAAGTGGTTCTTGTCAACATTTGTAAAAGTAGGATCATACATATTGTCCAGGGCACTTCCATCTTTGAAAAATGCACAGCAAAGAAAACACTCTCTTCTGATGAAAAAAACAAACAAACAAACAAACAAATCTATTGGTGCAACGATCTTAGTCTGCAGTATTGCTTTCCTTAAGGAAGAAACTAAATGTCTCTGGACAGGGTGAGAATTTATAGGTGCATCAAAGTGATGGGGATTGATGTTAAAGATTACTTATTAATCAAAGAAGAAGAGAAACTTAAGCTGAAGTTATAAAACTTTACAGCTTCATATGAAATAGAAAGGAAAATGTTCTAATTGCTGGTCTGGAAAAAAGAGGTCAGGGTCATCAGCTCACGTGTTTAGCTGTTTTATCTGCAGTGGGAATTACTCATGGTGGCACACCCTGAACATTTCGTACTCTTTGTAAGACTTACAATGTTGGCAATGCTCCTTTATGCAAAGTATCAAGACTAAATAGAAATGCAAAGATACATGTTTGAATTCACACTGATAGTTAATGTTGTTGGGCTGGGAGATATGGATAGTTATGGATGGAAGGCATATGTGACCATAATTCAATGTTTTTTGCTCATAAGTGACACATAAGGGCAAAAAAACAGGTAGAAAGGAAGAGAGGGAAACAAAGCGACCAGAGAAGACCTGTTATGCAAATGGACTCCAAATGAAAATTCATGGAAAGACTGAAGATTAGAGTGGATGGAAAACTCCAGAGAAACTTTTAAGAATTAAAATCAGTTTCTGAGGAGAAATGGGCCAAAATCATACTTAGGAAATGCATGTTTCTCCCTGCAGGAAATGTCTTCAACTTGTGTCATTACCAAAAAAACAAAAAACAAAAGTCTGTAAATTTTACACATTTTATCTGCCCATTTTTGATGATTTTATACTTGTCCCAGTTAATTCTTATGATAATGCACCTTGGTCTGTAAACATTCAAACACCTGTTTTCCTTATTTGTTTAGTTAACTTGGACACAGAAAAGGAAAAACTCTTATCATGTATATGTCATATTTTCTTTGGTTAATATGGATATTTTAACCTCAATACTTCACCTTTCTGGTTGATTCAATTTATAGCACACATTGTGTTTCCTTATGGGCTTGGAGAATTGCTTTATGATGCATGATTTATTTAAGAACTTGACTCATAATGCAATTGTATTATCCTATAACTTCTTATCATTCTTTACAATGCCTCTAAACTTAGTCTGCCGTTTAAATGTAAATGATTTACTTAATATTTTATTCCATGTTATGACATGTTATCTATTTTTAACATAAATTGTTCCCGGAAGTATCTTGGTACAAACATGGAAGAGTTGAGAAATGGTTAAAAAACAATTTGTTTGGGACATTTCACAAGTGAACGGTTAATTCAAAACTGCTGAGTGTCATGATTGGGTACAAAGGGAGCATCCCTTAAAGGCCCAGTCATTCACCAGAAAGGACGTGGCAAAGGTCACCACTCTGTGAACAAATAGTCAAACAGTTCTCAATGTTTCTCAACATATAATTGCAAGAAATTCAGGGATTGTATTGTATACAGTCCATTATATCATCAACAGATTCAGAGAATCTGGAGAAATCTCTGCAAGGACTGTCAGGATTGTTAGTGCAAAGTTCAAAAACCAGCATATGTGATGCGGTGTGTGTTGGTGCCTGTGGCATGTCTGAACTAGCATCAATCTGAACGGTACACACAGGTTTTGGATCAACATATGCTGCCATCTAAACAGCGTCATTTCAGCCTATTCCAGCAAGACAATGCCAAGTCACATTCTGCACGTGTTACAACAATAGTGTGGCTCAGTTGGTTCCAGACTGGCCTGCCTGCCGTCCAGACCTGTCTCTCATTGAAATGTGGAGCATTATGAAGCGCAAAATAGAACAATTGAAACCCAGAAGTGTTGAGCAACTGAAGTTGAACGTCAAGCAAGAATGGAAAGAATTTCACCAACAAAGCTTCAACAATGAGTGTCCTCAGTTCAGAAAACACTTATTGACTTATTGAGTGTTGTTGAAAGGAAAGGTGATATAACACAGAGGTTAGTTTTTGGACAGCTTTATTCTTGATTACCTTCGTATATAAAGCAGTTCTTAAACGTCGAAAGTGTTTTTGGTTGAATCCCACATCTTTACAAATCTAAGTGATGCAGATTCTTCTAGTGAGAAGAGGCTTCTACATTTAAAACAAGCCACATTTAATCAGTTTTTCTAAAAAAAACAAAACAAAATCTAACATGCTGAGCCCTCTAGAGTTGGAATTTGAGTTATTTGGCTTTTTGAATTATATTCCAAATCTTTCTTCTCTTTCTTTCTTTCATTTATGCTTTTGTGACTGAATACTTTGCCTGGATGAGAGCAAACATTGAGACATCCGAGGAAAAATACTAAACAAAAAATATTTTAACTTTTTTTTTAGAAAAATATCTGTTTGAATCACAGGCATTGTGATTTATCACCAACAATCTATTAGATAATAAATATTTATGCGTTTTCCGTTATGTAACTTGTGGGTCCCACTAAAATCAAAGTCCTTCATTCAAGGCTAAATGTTTCACTCTGTTCTGTACAGTAGAGGAAGTGTAACTAATCAAGAGATTTCAACGTTTCTAGAAAAAAAAATCACGTTTCAAGGTGCCTGCAGAGGGACAAAGATCTGGTGAGACGGAGACTCCAGTTACACCTGAGAAACCAACTCGTTTCGGCTCGTGACCTTCACCAAGGTCATTAACTAACATTTACACCAGCACAGTGCAAAATACCGTACAGCGAAACAACAGGTTTCTTCTTTCACGTGTGCTCTCAAATCATTAAACTTGTTTTACTCAAAGATAAACTGAGTAAATAAAAATAACTGTTTTTTGACAATTATTTCATCTATTAAAGAAAACGATCCTATTTGAAAAACTGAGAAATGAACAATGTTTTTCCTTGTCAAAATGTAAGTCTTTAATAAAAAAAATAGTGTTTATTTGATACAAATTCCAGTAAAAAGTATGTATATCGTCAAAGACATTTATGCATTATTTCACTTTGACAGAACTTCTCCATCCACATAAACAAAATATTTAACTTTCCCTAAAATCCTTCATAAATTAAGAAAACACATTATTATTTAATGTTAGTTTTTCTTGAAGCATCACTTCCATTTTTTTTTCTTCCACTTTTTTAATTCTTAAAATCTAACTTGGTCAATGGAAGAAAACAAAAAAAAGATATTTATAGTGTAAAACACTATAACAAACAACATGGTGTTGAGCCTCTCCTCAAACAAACTGGAATGTTAATTTAGGTAGATAATAAAGGCAATAACACACATTCAGCAGATGAAATCTTAAGTGCATGTTCCTGAGAGGTTCCTTCGACTGTCAGTAACGTGTGTTTTAAACATCCCACATAAGAGACGGATCAGCTGCGTCTGTCTAAACCCAAACAGGTGGAGGTCCGTGCAGGTGGAGGTCCGTGCAGGTCGGGTTTTAGTCGCCGAAAAGGCTCGCCGACTCCGTCTGCAGCGCCTCTTCCACGCTGTCGGTGTATCTGAAGCCTTGCAGATCAGCTGCGAGGAGAACCTTCAGAACGGCGGGCTGAACCAGGCGGAGAGACGAGAGGGAGATTAAAGGTGACGACTGTTTACTCCATTAGTTATCGGCCAAAGACCGAAAGGACGAGAGGCTCACCTGCAGCCCGGAAAACATCAGCTTGACCTTTCTCAGTTTGAACTGCCTCAGCAGGTCCGTCAGCTCGCTGATCACTGTGTAATCTATGATGCTCACATGGTGGCAGTCCAACACCACGGACCTCGGAGGACAGGCTGGCGGAGAGAAGGTGGACATGTGAAGACGAGGAACTAAAGTTTTTCCAACAGGACCGGATGGAGATGCTCTTACTCTGCAGAGCCTGAGTGTGAATGATGTGGCTGAGATGCTCCACAGCAGGGAAGCTGAGCCCACTGCTCAGCTCGATCACCAACACACCGTGATCAGACACCTGCACAGGAAAGAAAACGTGGTTTATGATTTTTAAAAAATAGCTGCAGCTGCAGCTCTGAAAAAGTTTGAAGATTTTTTTCCTCTTTTGTGCAACAGATCACTGATTATTATTTTTTGTAAAATCTTACAAGATCCAAATATTGCACAATTTTATAAAAGGCACTGGGTAGCCCAAATGTTTGGTTTTAAAAGCATCTCATCAGTAATGTCGTTCCACCTTCATCTTGGGTCTGGCCATGGCGTACAGCAGCAGGGCTCCAGAGACGGCCACACCGCTGATGATGCCGTATTGCACCTCCCAGAAGCTCAGCAGGAATGTCACCCCGAAGGGAAGCAGGTCCAGCCCTGTGCATGACAAGTCGCAGCTTAGCTACACTGACAGAAACATGGAAAACCTGGAGAATCTCCCAGAGACTCTTACGACGTATCTTCCACATCTTCATCACGACACGGTAATCAACCATAGGAGCCACGGCGCAGATGATGACGGCGGCCAGAGAAGCTTTGGGGATGTAGTAGAAAGCCGGCATGAGGAAGGCCAACGACAGCAGCACGATCACGCCTGCACATGCACAAAGAAGAGGAAAAACAGATAAAGGTTTAGCTTTTATATTCAACTAACCATTGGAGTTTTCTGCTGTTTAATCAACATGATAATATTCTTACATACAAGTTTAGATCAACTAAGAATCATGTTGTAGTTAGAGGGTGAGGACATTTCTATTATTATTATTATTATTATTATTATGACAGCAGAAAGATGCAGTAACACAGTCTGCCACAAGAGGGCAGGAGAGGAAAAGGATCAAACCTACTGGTGACGATGCCTCCAGCTGGGGTGCAAACCCCCGTCTGAGAGTTCACCGCCGTCCTAAGAGGAAGATAGCATGTTGACGATATAAGAGTTAAAAAGAACGGTAAAGCAGATCCTTCAGAGAGCCAAACACGAACCGTCCGAAGCTGCCGGTGACGGGGTACGCTGACACGAAGGAGCCCATGATGTTGGTCACACCTATGGCCAGCAGCTCCTGGTTGGCATCGATCCTGTAGCTGTTCTGACTGGCTGGGAGGAAACAGACAAAGACAAGATGAACTTGATGCTCCATTGTTGCTGAAGACTTTATTCAATAAAAAAATCATCCACAACTCGCCGCAACTGTTGGATATAACGTGGAAAACCCTTAAAATAAATTCAGGTTTTATTGCTGCATTAATTTAGATTAGTCCAGCATTTAATTAGACCGCATTTATTCAGTAGGGTCATTTTTTTACTTGGTGGTATTGAATGTTTTGGCTCCTGGGAACCTTCATGGCACCATTACATTTTAGACACAATGTAGAAAACTTTAGGGTTGAGCTGAAGAGAAAAAAAGTTATCAGAGGTTCCTGTACTCTGGATGACGATCAGTAGAGCAACATTGTAAGAACCGATAAAGGAGCTTACCAAAAGCTTTGGCGATAGCAATGCTCTCCAACAGACCCATGAGAGGGATCACAGCCAGCCCTCCTCCAAAGTCCTGCACCGACCGCAGCGAGAAAGCATGACTGGTCAGCGACACGTGTCAGAGAGAAATGGAGAAGTGAATCCTGCAGCTCAGACTTCTGCTTCTGACCTCTACAATCTCTCTAAAAGAGACGACGGTGCCGTTGGACGTGGTGTCCGAGGTGGGCGGGGGGCTGAACGGCGGGAGTCCCTGAGTCGTGTGCCCAGTGATGGTGAACACATGATGTCCAAAAGCGTCCCAGGAAAACGCCACCAGAGTCGCAGCCACGACCACCAGGGCATTACGCACTGATCAGGACAAAGAGGGGAAACGGCTCACGTTGAGAAGTTCAACCAACCAGGTTTTAGTTTTTGTGAAAATGTGAGAGAAGTACTGACTGGTGGCCACAGCCCACACCAGTTTCCTGGCGAATCTGGAGTAGACTGATGATCCGTGGTCAGAGCCCGGATGTGACTTGATGAACATCAGTGCGATCAGCAGAGCGAGACAAACCAGGCCCAGGACCACGTCGCCCACTCTGGCCTCTGGGATCTTGTGGAAGGTGTAGTAAACCTCCAGGAAGAACTGGTGAGGGACATCCCGGATTCCCAGAATGTTCTGCAATCGGGAACCAGTTTAACCACCCACATCACACACGTAAACAGAAGGAGCTTAAACCAGTTCAGCAGCATTGTAAACCCCACAATGAGTTTGAACATTCATGCTTTGAACCAACATGAAGTTTTATTTCATACATTATATATACACAGACATACATTCTATATAATCTTATAGCAAATATCCAAGGCTCTATATGCCCTTAAGTGAAAGTTTAGTAATTAAAGTGTGTGTATGTTTGTTTTTTTTAGCAAAACCACCCCCACACAAAAAACTTTGAACTTTGTCAGTATATGCAAATTGCTCAAATAACAGAAGAAATATCTTCACTTTATGGAAAATGATAAAACAATTTTCTATGAACAAAAAAGGACAAAAATAAATTCAAACCTACCTGAAAGCGTATTTGAATAGGCGGAAAAGTCTCCAAAGAGCACTGAATGCTCCGTTTAGTTTAGTTTAAAAGTCATTAATATAAATTAAAATTTGGCCCTAAACACAAATCTGCATCAAAGTTGTGCCAAAATAATTTAAAAAGCACAGAGAACATAAACACTCTGGTTTAAACTCGTTGCAGACAGACACCAGCCTTCTGCAGCAGATTGGGATGAAGCAGGCATTACAATAAACGAAAATATAACCAATTTCCTGACAGATGTTATTGCAACGACTCTTTTTTGCTCTTCCTCAGTGCCGTGTTGTTCAACATTTTGTTTTTGCTGTTATTTGTCAGCGTCAATTCAAACAGCTTTTGGTTGTGCGGAGTCATCATGACAACGAAAAGCTTTCTCATTCTGACGCTGATTAAAAAGCAGTTCCTGTATCCTGTGACGAAAGCTTTAGAGCCGCACACACAGCTATCAGGATATCACAGGTGATTTCAGCAAGGCGATGCCAAACCACTTTCTGAATACTGACATGTCCAAACAGATTGGCTTTCCAGTTGAAGAGGTCAAGCTCACATCTGTGGAAAACACTATCGAACTGAGATCATATCATTTTAACTTCAATTCTATTAAAAATAGCAAATAATATTGAACGAACAAAATTTCTCAGTTACTAAAACTGAGCAATTTGTTGTTGCATTCTGTTCAAAGAAACTATGTTCAACACTTTGATAATTATGCCGATAGAACACTGAGGTCACACAGCATGAAGAGGTGTGTGTGCGTGTGTGTGTGTGTGTGTGTGTGTGTGTGTGTGTGTGTGCGTGTGCGTGTGTGTGTGTAGCCTCACTTTGACCTGGCCGAAGCCGATGGTGACTGCAGCAGCGCAGGTGAAGCCTTTTATTACAGGATAAGAGATGAAGTCCAGCAGGAATCCTGAGGAAAACAATGAATTGTAGACAGAATCAGTCGGAAACAGACGGGAGATTTTATCTCTGCTACTTCTGCCAATTTATTTTAGCCATTTTAAACGTGCAAAGAACAGACAGCAAAGTTAAAAAGAGGATCTGCGTTAGCTCAAGTAACATCTTTAAAGCTGCGGCGGCGGCGGCGGCAGCATCTCTTACCCAATCTGAGTAACGCCATGCCGGCCTGGATGACTCCACAGAGGAGGCTGAGCAGGACGGCCCGGTGAGGCTGGCCGCCCACCACAGAGAAACACAGGAGGGACATGATGGCCGTTGGACCCAGTGTCACGTCCTTAGATGTCCCCAGGAGCGTGTAGATGAAGCCGCCCATGAAGGCAGAGTAGAGTCCGTACTGTGAGAAACGACCAGAGCACAACGTTTGTTGTGACGAGTAAACATTTCTGATTGAAAGCATCTCAACTCACAAACCCACTGATGCCCTCATTAATAGGATAAGTTAATTTTACTTTAACTATATGTAGCTGAATACGTAAATCCCACTCATTTGTTATATTTTCAATCATAGCGGATCGCCACATTACAACCACAAACTTCAGTGCATTTTATTGGGATTTAACGGGATAGATCAACAGAAAGCAGCACTTGATTATAAAGTTAAATGAAAAGAATATGAGGTTTTAAAAATTTGTTACAAATGAAAATCAGAAAAGTTTGGCATGCTTTAGTATTCAGTCCTCTTTAGTACTAAATAAAATCCAGTGAAACCAGTTGTCAGTAGGATTAAATAAACACATGCTCTTTCTACTTCTTTTCAGACATTTGTTGTTGTTGGACTATTTTGATTGTTGCGTTACTTTTTTTGTTTACTTGTTTATTTATACATGTTTGTTTCTGTTTTTTGGGGGGTTTTTTTGCTCCTGTCTGAAATAAATGCTAAAATGCTAAAAAGTGTTAAAGTTGCTGTATTAGTAAATAGAGTCCACTTGTGTGTAAATTTATCTTATTACAAAAACGCACAAGTTTGTTAAAGAACATTAATGAACAAAGTGAATCATAAAGTCCAGGGAGAAGCATGGTGGTGGTAGCATCATTCTGATGCGTTTCATCAGTTGGGGGAAATAAAAGACATTAGAAAAAAAACATCATGTTCATCAAAAGTCAAACTTAACCTCACTTGAACAGGAAGTCCGGCCACTTCTGCATAAGCGAGAGCCTGTGGTACGGTGGTCAGCCCGACAGTGAGGCCCGCCAGCAGGTCCATCTGCAGGTACCTCACCTTGTACTTGGGTAACCAGGAGAGAATGGGCAGCCAGGACTTCAGGGTGCTGTAAGCACAGCAGCGCCGGGACGACTGTCCTCCCTGCAGCGGCCGATCCATTTCTACAAACCCTTGGAGGCAGAGAGAAGATTTAAAAAGAAGTTAAAAAATCAATCTAAATATTTAGGAATGTGTGTATAAGAAGAGAATTAAAGCGCTCACAGTGAGTTCAGGGTTTCCCTGCTGAGCTCGTTAGCTTTGGGTCGTTTGGTTTTCCTGCTGTGATTCCCAGCTTTCAGGAAAAAAACACACACCTGCTCTGAGGGGATGCATGTGTCTGCGCTCCTGTGTGAACTTCTCAAAAGCAAACACACTCCTTACCTTCAGGTGGAACAAAAACGCAAAAACAAACAAAACTTGTCAGCTTCCTCCCACACTTCCCATAGGTTATGCTCAGGTGTGTGACTTTGACAGTCATAGGAAGATCATGTGACAGACAGGTGATATTCATGTACCTGAACATCCTGACTGATTAAAGTTGTGTTAGGGAAGCTATCCATAAAGGTATGAGCAAACAAGACGACTAAACTCAAAATGTTAGGAATATGCACTCTGTTGCCATGCAATTTCAAAGAAGTGAGATATTAAAATTTAACAGAAATGAGGGTAGACAAATAATACAATAAAAATAGAATATAATATACCACCACATTGTGCTGACTGCAGTCCTCCTCTCGGCACCTTTCATCGGCCAGGCTGTGATTTTTCACATCCACCTCTGTTAAATAATAGCTGCTAAAATCCACTTCTCTAAAACCCGACTCAGACGTTCACAGTAACAACTTCCCGTTTTCTTCCAAGTCACGTGACCGCTGTCACGTGACGGGAGCGCCAGTTGTTTCCGGAAGTTTAAAGAATGGCGGCTTTTGGTTGTCTCCGCATATCATAACGTTTAAAGAGCTGCGGATCTGATTTGTTTCTCAGGTTTTCAGCAGATATTTAAACCCTCATTATGCGGATCCAGTTGCTGTTTGTGCTTGTAGCCTCTTGTCGCGTGTCGGAGTCAAAGAGAAGAAATGTCCTTCTAATTATTGGTGCGTAACTATTTAATATGTTGGATAAAAATTAAACTTTTTGGAAATTAAACTGTTAAGGTATCATTTCATTGTATGTTTGTACCAGTCTTTCTTTATTTCATTAGCTACACCAGTATCTGTTCCAGCTACTTGTTCTTTATTTGTATTATTTTGAGTTTTGTTAAAATCTGTTCTTGGATATCTTCGTTTTTTTTTATTCTTTATATTTGTTGTTGTTGATTATTTACAAGTTTTAGTTTTTTTTTGTTTGTTTTTTATTTGGTTGTTTTTTTTAGTTCATAATATTTTTTTTGTTTGCTCTTTGCCTTTGTAAGTCAGCCAGGAAGTGCAATTTCTGTAAAAGGGACTGGTATAAGACCAGCATGCACTGCGGTGAACCACTGTTTAAAGTTTTGTTTTGTTTTTTCACCATATTAGAAGCAGCAGGAAAGTAAAAAAGAGGATTTTTGTGCATTGTTTGCCAAACTGGATAACTAATCACTAAAACGTAACTTTCAGATTTTGGACATTGGACTTTATTTGCTTGCTTGCGTGCAAAAATATCACCACAGTCAGCAGCAACTTATTGATTTGTGAATGTTAGATGTTTGGTTTGACAAATCTCTATGTGCAGAGAGCTATGCAACAGTCTTGTGTCATCATCTGTCATTTATTTTACGTTTCTATGTTCTTCCTAGCAGCTAGGCTGGTTTATATTTGTTAAAAGTTATCTTTATTAATACAAAATACTGATCAAATAGGATAAATATGGGTGCATCTCATTTCATTACAAGATAGGAAATGTTGATTGGTGATCCAATTCAGAAGTTAATATTCCATTTATATCCAACAGTAATGAGACCAAAATTCAGTTAAAAAAATGATTCATACAGTAATGTTAGCCTTTTCAACATCCATGTGAACAGTATCCTGTCTTGACATGATAATTGTGACACCTTTAGCATGTGACCTTGATGTCATCTATCTTAAACCATTGACAGTCCACACAATATGAAAATCTCTCCAATTTTCTACATCAGCTTTGCTGCTGTCATCTCTGTTGCTTTTGCACCTTTTTTTTCTGCCACTCTTTTTCCTTCCACTCAACTTTTTGGCTGAAGCACTCTGTGAGCAGCCGGCTTTTTTGCTGTGATCTTTTGTGGCTTATCCTCCATGTGGAGGAGGTCATCGACTGTTTTGTGGACAACTACAAAGTTGTTAAACTATGGCCAGACCCCATTTCAGGTAACAATAAAGTTAAGATGAATTTCTTTTTCTTTTCCTCCCCAGCTGATGATGCAGGTTTTGAAACAGACGTCTATAATAACTCTGTGGTCCACACGCCCCACCTGCGCTCTCTGGCCCAACGCAGCGTTGTGTTCAGGAACGCCTTCACATCCGTCAGCAGCTGCTCCCCGAGCCGCTCCGCCATCCTCACGGGTCTGCCGCAGGTAACACACACACACACACACACACACACACACACACCTACCTGTACCTGCCAGTCCCTCCTTTTTGATGTCACTGAGGTTAGTCCTGTGTTTTCAGCATCAGAACGGCATGTATGGCCTCCATCAGGGAGTTCATCACTTCAACTCATTCGACGGAGTACAGAGTCTACCGCTGCTCCTCAGCCAGGCCGACGTACACACAGGTTCATTTAAAAACGGACATCTTATCACGTTTCTTCACTCTGTGTTGCCTTCCTTTGATCTCTTTTTTTTTTTTTTTTTCCCTGTCAATTCCCGCAGGTATAATCGGGAAGAAGCACGTCGGTCCTGGATCTGTTTACCCCTTTGACTTCGCCTACACGGAGGAAAACAGCTCCGTCCTCCAAGTGGGCAGGAACATCACCCGGATCAAACTCCTGGTCCGCAAGTTCTTCCAGACTCACAAGGAGGAAGCAGCCGAGCGAAGGCGAGTAAGAGGCGTGAACGCAGAGGAGGAGGAGGAGAGGCCGTTTTTTCTTTACGTGGCCTTCCATGACACCCACCGATGTGGCCATTCGCAGCCCCAGTATGGGGCTTTCTGTGAGAAGTTTGGGAACGGAGAACCGGGAATGGGTTTAATTCCCGACTGGAAGCCAGTGTACTACACACCAGAGCAAGTTAAGGTGAGTGGCAACGCTGTTGCAAAATGTATCATGATAAAAGGTTGTCATATCAGTCGATATCGATAATTGCTGATTAGATTTTTGTTTTAAATATCTGAAATAATGGCAGACTGGTGACGTGACCTTTCTGTTTCATCCACAGTTTCCTCTCAAGCTGTTGTCCTAATTTTCCTCTTTCACTCCACAGACTGTTTTTTATGTTTAAGCTTCTGCTCAGCAGGTTGTTGCTAGGTAACCAAAGAGTGAGTTAGTTGATGTCACCTGCCTTGCTTTGGCAGGTGAAATCTTTCCTCTGCCTACATCCCCCAGAATGCTGTGCGGTTCTGAAGTGCAGTCAAATTATTGAATATTCTATCAGATGTGTTTTGTATTGATATTGATTAGGTGTCTATTTCTATATATGTTGTTACTGGTTTATTGCCCAGCCCTGGTCAGTGGTGTAAGGTTTTCAATGGATTCATAAAATGGATTCAAGTCGTTCTGAGGAACTAAATCCAGAGCGCAGTGTTTCTAACTCTGAACGTCTTCAGGTTCCTCCCTTCGTACCCGACACACCGGCTGCTCGGGCCGACCTGGCTGCACAGTACACCACAGTCAGCCGGCTGGATCAGGGTCTGTTCAGCACCTTCACAAGCGCAAAAAAAAAACAAAACAACAACAACAAAAGGATGAGGAAGACTAACCCACAATGTCCCTCTGCAGGTATCGGGTTGGTTCTTCAGGAGCTGCGGGATGCCGGTTACGACAACGACACTCTGATCATCTACAGCTCTGACAACGGGATCCCTTTCCCCAATGGCAGAACCAACCTGTATCGGTCTGGAACCGCCGAACCCATGTTGGTTTCCTCCCCAGAGCACAGGGAGCGGTGGGGCAACACCAGCCAGGCCTTCGTCAGTCTGCTGGGTGAGAGACGGCCACATCCTCCACCCAACAGCGGATCACTCACCTCCAATCCTCTCTGGGTACTTATAATTAGGAGGATGCAGTTATATAACGGGAAACAGTGTACAGTTATGGCAAGATTGTAAGTAAAGCATTTTTAGAAACTTAAACATGACAGTTTAAAGCTGATCAGAATATGTAATACCTATTTTTTAGACAGGACTATTTCCTTTAGCCACTCCTCAAAACTGGATGGACAAGAGAACATGAGTCTAGAGTAAGACGGATGTAAATGTTGATCTTCGATAGTCTGGAAATGGGAACAAAAAACATCTGCTTACCTGAAGCTGCCTGGAGCCACAGTCTCAGGACTAATTGAAATGTTTCAAATAGTGGAAATTGTGACAATCTGAGCGGATTAGGACCCAGCCTTATCTAGCCACTGTGTCCAGTCTAGCTGTTTGAAGAGAAATGCCAGGAAGCATCCATTTCTGTCCTGTCATCACAAACATGGTCCCAGCTTTGGGATCCACCGCTCTCAGGTACAAATCGTCAATCGGAGAAGTTTTGTCACCCAAATCACAAGACATAGATACAAGTTGAGTCTCAGTATCAACTCCGTGCAAAAGTGCTGTCACTTTCTTTGAGCTCATTTAGGCCCGTGTGGCCTGACGATCTGTAAAAACGTCACTTTTTGGCCTCAACAGGCGTCAGGCCATCTGGTTTGACAATAACCTGACCAGAGAGAACATTAGCAGGACAACACGCACTTCCAGCTTTCAGAGAACCCCTCAAGGGTTTTAACAGTGAATATGTATTTTCAGTGTCAGTTTCTCCGGTCAATGTGTTTCTGCTGCCACTAGAGGGAGACACGGGAACACAACAGAAGCTGCTCAGCTGCTAAGATGACATGAACTTAATGTCAATATTGCTAATGAAGAAACGTTTATATTCTTTAAAATACACACTGTTAATATTTCACAAGATCAGATCATTTTTATCAGTCAGCGCAAATTATGTAAAAGAAAATGTAGACTAACAGAGAACACCAATAACAATAATTTAGCAGAATGCACAGATTTTGTTAAACAGAATATAAAAAATAAAATAAATAAATAAAACACTGTTGCAGATCGGTGCCGACAAGGAAAAAGCTTTTTATGCGTTGCTGGTGAATTTGATCATTTATATTGATCGGTGTATTTGCAGCATTTTGATCAAGCTCTGTGGACGAGTGTTTGCATCAGACTCTTACTATGAAGATTTTGTTAGTTCTGTGTCATTTACTCGATAATCATGCAAAACGATGAGCTACTTCTTAATTTGATCTATTTATGAGCTGATTTAATGTTCAGTGATAGCAGGTCACAGTTTAAATTTATCTTCCATATTTGTCATCCTCCTGTTTCTTTCTGTGTTTCTGCAGACATCACTCCCACCGTCCTGGACTGGTTTTCTATCCCCTATCCATCCTACATCCTCCCTGAGAGTCCGTCCTTGCAGGTCCTCCTCACCGGCCGCTCCTTGCTGCCCGCTTTGACCTCCGACCCCAGCAGCTGGAACACGGTGTACTCCAGCCAGTCGCTGCACGAGGTCGAGACCTCACCGTCGCTCAGTCAGGAGGAACTTAAAACTCCAGGCCCTGACGAAATGCGCTCTGATTTCAGGTGACCATGTACTACCCGATCCGCTCCGTCCACCAGGGGGCGTACCACCTTCTTCACAACATGCACTACCGCATGCCCTTCCCCATCGACCAGGACCTGTACGTGTCCCCGACCTTCCAGGACCTGCTGAACCGGACCAGGCTGCAGCGGCCGACTCACTGGTTCAAGAGTCTGGACCAGTATTACTACAGGGAGCGCTGGGAGCTGTTCGACACCAGGTCTGAGTCCAGGGTCAGGGTTCAGGTTGAAAACTGACGCATATGGGAGAAATTTGTTCAACACAACTTAACCAAAAATAAAAAAGAAAAAGAGTAAAACTAAATCAAGATTTTTAATCTTTAAGGGAAAAAACCCCAAATCTGAACATTGAAATTAATTTAAAAAATCAACCAGTCCCATATTTCCTGAAATTGCAGCATAAGGAAAATATAATTTGTTCAAATTCTGTGCAGCTTTAATAAGAGAAAACGCTCCTCTTTTTCTTAAAAGTTAAAGTTAATTTATGCATTAAGCAGTTTCTCTTCTCCAGTGATTTTGAGGTAAATAAAGCAGAAGTTGTTCTTGTCCCCCTAAAACACTAAAACATAACATTGAGCGTCAGACGACCATAAACTGAGCCGCTAAGTATTCAGTCATCCATCGTTTTTGCTTGTTAGTCTTTCGAAGATGCCGTCTTAGGCCTTGTGTAGAAGTGATGGTCATTCTTCTTCATTTAGGTGACAAACTGTTGCTTCAGAAATGATGACAGATAAATTAATATTGTAAGTGATCATTAGTTTCAGTCCCCCTCCCTGTTCTCAGCTGTTATGTAGCATAATAAGAGGAAAAACGTCAGTATGTTTATATAATTGGATTACAACCAGACGGGTAGATCACACACACACACACACATACATATACATATATATGTGTGTATATAGTGGAGAAAGTATTTTGCTCTTAGCCTTAATAATCAAAATAAATAGGAATAATCATTTCACAAAAATATATGTGTCGGTGTGTAAGTAATCTATACAGATTTGACTTTTTGATATTTAAAACTATTCAGATGTGCCTGTACATTTTAAGAGGGAACCAGTAATGAACTGGTAATGCTGGCTGTTTTACTGGTACCAGTTAAAAACCTATCAGCCGAGTTCTGGACCAGTTGCAGACGAAGCGAACGGCGTATTATTCGCATTTTTAAACATAGTTCGTTTAATGTTTCATACACTCAGACTGACTCAGGGTTTATACTCCTCAAGCAGAGGAACCTGATAGTGTTTTGTTGTGAACAAACCCAGGACCGACCCTCAGGAAGCCAAGAACCTGGCGTCGGACCCGTCCTACAGCGGCGTGCTGGACAACCTGAGGCAGCTCCTGCAGAAATGGCAGTGGGCGACGGGAGACCCCTGGGTCTGCGGGCCGGACTACGTCCTGGAGGAGAAGCTGGAGCCTCACTGCAGACCCCTCTACAACGGCCTCTGACTTGCTCTGATGGTATTTTCTTCCATCTTCGCTGACGTGATATTTTCAAATAACTTCGTTCATTTGGTTTTCTATTTTTTTGTAATAGAATAAGCTGTAAATAAGAAATAAAACTCGAGTTAATTCTTTACATCGTTTCAGTTTTTCTGTCTCCTTCAACATTTGTTTTTGTCTCCCACTAAGACCAACCTTCCATCATCAGAAGTCTCATGACGCGTTCTCATAGAAACCCAACATAATTACAGTTTAACTGTTTGTTTGTTTAATTATTCAGTCTGGCTGACTAAGACTGATCTGCTAATTACGCCATTCAGAGGAGTTCATGGCGCTTGACGGAGGAGTCAGCCTGTGTCCTAAAAATGTTTTTTTTATTGATTATAACGTTTCCCCTGAGCTCCACATCAAACCCAGATAGAGCCTTTCAAACATACACTCACATGCTTTAATTTAGCTCACGCTTTGTCACATAATCACAGAGGAGTTTATGTGATGGACACAGTATAAAATTGTCAAGTGGAAGGGAAAAGATGCACAGTTTGCATTTGTTTCTTTCTTTACAAATAATAAACCAAAAAAAAATAAATAAATAAAAAAAGAGAGAAATTTGGAACTATAAAAGTACAGCGATGTGGCTCCACTTAGGGGGTTGAATATAAATACACACCACACTTTTCACATTTTTGTGTATGTAAAGAAAATTTTAAAATATGTGCAGACTGCACATTTC
The DNA here is from genome assembly GCF_000485575.1 of Poecilia formosa. Taxonomy (NCBI): domain Eukaryota; kingdom Metazoa; phylum Chordata; class Actinopteri; order Cyprinodontiformes; family Poeciliidae; genus Poecilia; species Poecilia formosa. The sequence continues at coordinate 335,106 of NW_006800195.1, read as the reverse complement.
CTTCCTGGCCTGACAAATAAAACCCCGATAAAAAACAACAAAAAATTACAGTTTGTGTTTGTTGCGGGACAAAATGCATAAAACTGACGTAGACGGACTCAGGCGCTGCGTCGTGATCAGCTATAGATTCATCTGCAGGTATTTTCAGTAATAATTTGTCCACTTTCGCACATGAAACCCACACCTTCCTCTTAAGCTGTGACCTCTTGCCTCACATTTCTTTCAAGGACGACAGATTCATTTTGACCCCTTAAAACGTCAGAAGGAGTGACGTCCTCATACCTCACACACAGACACGCATCGTGATGGCGTGGCTCCAGCAGCCCATCAGAAACGGATCAATTAGCGTCGTTCCCCTCCACACACCCCATTTTCTACAGACGGATCATCATCATCCGCCCACCTTGGCTCTGATTTGACGAATGTCCTGTGTCACGATAAACCTCACCCAGCCTCCCTATATAAGAAACAGAAACTTTTCCAAGATTCCAGCAAAAACAAAGTGTCCGCAGCCGAAGGAGCAGACCTGTAGAAGCGCTATTTTCTTCTGCGTAAAATTTAAAAAAATAAAATAAAATAAAAAATCAACCCCCTAACCCTCAAAAAAGTGCCAAAACCGTCCTGGAGATGAAGAAGTCCGTCACGTTCGCCGTGGTGTGCGTCGGAGTGTCTCTGCTCATCTCCTGCCAGTCCGTCGAAGCCTGGTACAAGCAGGTGACCGGACCCAACTACTACTCTGTGGGCCGCGCCTCCGGGCTGCTGTCCGGCATCAGGAGGTCTCCGACCGTCCGGAGAGCCGAGTCCGAGGAGACGGTGATGGACAGCGGGGAGGCGGCGGGAAACAACTTGATCCAAGAGACCAACAAGCAAATCTCCGTCCTGAAGAACATGGTAGGCTCTCCTCAGAGAGCAGAAAGTTCATTTCTGCTCAGAGTGGTTGCGCGCGTAAAATCGTGCTTTTCGCTCAAGAGTTGCTGTTTTGCTAAAGATGGCATGAAAAGTGAAACGTTCTTTGAAATGCAAAGGGAACTCCGATATAGAGTACATGGCGCTATGTATATATGTGTGGCTTGCAAAAAAAACAACAACAAAAAACTTACGCGTTATGCGCAAAGGCGCAGATTAAAGCGCAAAACAAACAGCTGTTCTGCTAGTTAGAAATATTTGGGCTGAATCCTATCAGTGAACACACACAAACACTGATTTACATATACAAACATACATAATTGAATTTGATTCTGATATTTCTACGAGTTTTCTTTCAGCAGTGACATTGTAAGACAACACCGTGTTTCATTTCAACTTTGATTTCTCTCCAAACTCCAGGCCATCTGCCTGAAGGACATCTCTCCGAACCTGAAGAGCTGCGAGCTGCTGCAGGACGGGACAGGAACCTTCCAGTGCAAGGCAGACGTCTTCCTCACCCTGGACTCCTTGGACTGCCTGTCCGCATGAGTCTGCGTGAATCCTCCTCATCGTCCTCCAAAAAAAAGAAAGAAAGAAAGAAAGAAAGAAAACAGATAGAAAGAGAGAGAAAAACCAGAGATCTTTTCTGGAAAAGCAGAAAAAAAAATCTAAACAGAGATGAGGGATGGACGGAGATTTTTGCTATGATGATGACGGACCGTTGCAGACTTTGAATGTTTTCTCTTATTTAAAGAAAAATGCTTAAAAAAAATGTTCGTTTTGCTTTTGGTTGCAAAGAAAAAAAATGTAAACAGGGGGGAAAAAAAACCCAATACCAGACCGTCAGATAAAGCCATTTTCATTCCAACCCCTTTGCATAAATGTTCAAAAATCTCCAGAGGTTTATCTGCAGTTTTCCAGAACTCCTGTAAATTACTTTTATTTATTTATCTATTAAAATGAACAAACAAACAATATCAACCTGCTGTTGTCTGAATTTGCTTCACAACCTTGAAAGGTTTGTTTTCGTGTCTGTCAAAGAGGACAGAGTCACATTTATTCACATTTCAGATTAAAACAACACACACACACACACACACACACACACACATCACCGCTTCATCATATAAAAGCACTTTGGGGTGTTTTTTTTGTTTCAGTGAAAGGCTCCGTCAGTCATGGACAAATATTGTTTATTACTGAAGTTGGCACCGCCGGTCGCTCAGGGGAACCTTCAGAAACAAACTCCGGAACAGATAACGCCACAGCTCACACACGCAGGAGGCAGTGTTTTGTAAATCAGAGTTTAAGAGCCGATGTGTCACAGGTGGGAAGAAAGGAAATTAAAACCCAAGTCAGACGACCTCTGGGGTGTTTTTAATGTACACGTTTTGCTTGTAATAAGCTCCGCCGCCGCATCACTGGTGGCTGGTATTAAGTCAGTGGGACAGTTAATGGCACAGATTATAAGATGCCCTGCTGGGTCTGGGATCTCGGGCGAACACAAACCCGTGAGTAGTTACACGACCATGAGCGCCTCATTAGGAGGCTGTGACGCACGGCGCAGAGACAAGGTGATGGATGAAGGGGGGGAGGGGGGAAACACGACGGTATGCATGGGTGAATCCTGCGAGGAGGAAGGAAGCGGACAAACAGTAAATCCTCACCGCGCCTCTCTGTTGTGCTTCAGTCACAAATGCAAAAAGGAAAGCCCGGGGTGTTTTGGAAGCAAAAAGCTTCAGAGCTTGGTTTTTGCAGTTGTAGGAAGTTAAATATTCATAGAGGACAAACTTTGTTTTGGTTCATTTCAGTCTTTTTTAAATGAAACTTCACTGAGGCGCCGCCGCCGGTGGCTACAGGAGCGACACAGCCTCCAGGTTCTCCTTAATGATCGTCTCCATAACCACCTGAAAGACGACCTGGATGTTGGAGGTGTCGGTTGCCGTGGTGAAGTGGTGGTAGATGAGCTTCTTGGGGCTGTTGTTGAGCGAGACGAAGGTGGCGAGGATGAAGCGTGCGGCCGAATCGACGTCACAGTCCGCGCCTGGAGGGTTGAGCAACAGTTAGGTCACTTTTCTCTCATTAATAACAACAATAACAGTTCATTGTCATGGTTTGCCTCTCCGGTACAGCCGTAAATCCGTCCTCTAGAACCCGTGTGGCTTGAGAGGTTTGACAATCTCTGCATGGAACGCAAATGAACTATGACCCCATGCACAGAGAAAGCGACGGGTTAATTAAAGTCCTGACTGGAGCCTTAATGGTTGGATGCTCTTTAACAAAGTTTCCATTGGCTACAGGATTTTATTGGTGCAGCTGTTTCTAATGGGCAAGAAAAAACTCAAAGTGTTTAGAAATTCATCAGAGAACGTGTGAAAGAAGAACGACAATGTTTCCTTCTCAGCTGCATTTTGACAAACTTTGAGCCAAGTTACAGTTCAGTTAACTAATTTCACTAATTACTGTTTTCAAACAGATGTTACATCTAAAAATGCCAATACTTTTCCAGACTAATTTTTTAGCCATCAGATTGTTGACATGAAAACACAGAACATTTACCTGTTTTTTTTTTAAATCACAAATCATGAACCAACAAAAAAACACCACTGCATGTGAGTCAGCTGCATGATAAAGGGCTATTTCAGAGCTTTTATGAAGAACTTTAGGTTTTCATAAAAGCTCTTTCACAGTGTTTAAGTGTGTTAATTATCCCCTGTTTTTACCGTGGATCAGTTTGTGATCCACGGTATGAAAAACACATCTAGTGGTTTGTCTTGGTGTCTGCATCAGACTCATTTTTGCAAGTTTTTTTTTTACATTTTTGCATGAATGTACGCTAAAGGACAATGTCAACACTTTATGCAAAAAGCTTCCTTCTTTACAGAAATGCACATTTTATCTGTTAGGCAACAATAACAACAATAATAACTCAAATTCATATTGTCCCAGACTTCTTAATATTACATAGCAGCTGTGCGATTTGCCAATAAAACATGAAAATCACTTTTTTAGGGTATTCAAACTTTGTCTTAGTAAAGATGTAAAATCTATAAATGCTGGAACTGACCAAAATTGATCTATGTGCTGCTCAGGACGGAAACAAAATCAGACTTGATTCACGCAAACATATTCTGTGCATCTTCATCAGACAGTTTTATTTGAGGAGAGAGAAGCTGTAATCAGAATCACGAGAAGCAGCTGGACAAAGAAGGAAGAAAGTTTGGAAACACTTTGCTCCTTCAGCAGCAACATCTTAAAAATAAAGATGTTGGGTCAATGTGGCGAAGTACAATGAACTTCAAGTTTCAAATGAAAATCTTCGTCTTCAAACTGGTTCTTTTAAAACCAGAGCGAGGTCACTTTGCAGTGCTGATGTTGTCTCTTCACCGCGGATGAACTGAAACGGCTTAGAAGAACGATTAATTCGCCGCAGCTGCGAACCTGAGCCAGAGCTCGGACTCATCATCGTATCGGCGCTCAGGTCGCTCTGCTGGCTGACCCCAATCCGAGCCGCGTTAGCATTTTTATTGACATTTGCATGAGAGCAGAGAGGACACGGCTCCCGTTGAGCCCGCTGAGACACGGGCGGCACGACACCGAGCAGATATACAAAACCTCCAGAAATAACAGCATGTGGGGCCACTGAGAGCTTATCATCAGCCCCGTCTCTGTGCTTAATAAGCTGCCAAACCGGCTTTGGGTTTATGCATCGCTTTATGGAGTTTTAAGGACCGACGTGTCTGAGTAAACTACTGAGGTGGAACAAGAAGCATTTTTTCTTATTTATTTATTTAATGCATAAAACATGAGCAGGAAAGGCAGACGGATGCACGGCTGAGCATGTCTGTAATGGAGCTCATCAGAAACAGAATCAGAGAGTTACTGGTCAAATCTCAGATAAGGAGCTAATCAGACTGCATGATGGGAATACGAAAGGTTTACCCAAAACCCTCTAGAGAAATGAGATGATGGGTAAAAGTCAAGGTTAAAGGAAGGGTCTGGATATTTACACATCAGTGCAAAATAAAGTATCAAATATTACTCATGCATGTATATTTGTTAATATTATACATTTCTGAGACACCATTAATATATCATGTATATTTTGTTAGTTGTTTTGTAGTAGCAAATTAGTGCATTTAGAGCTAATAAAGATCTGCTGAAGGTACAGGCTGCATTTCCTTCTCATAAATATTTAATAAACACAACATCAGACATTCGAATATTAATTTCTGGATACCTTAGAGTGAGCTTTAATCAAAATACACATTTACAGTGAACACAACACAAACTAAATTTCCCAAAAGGCATTTCTTTAATAACGTCAGTCTCTAATTTCACTCTCAACGTTGAGCTTGTTGTCTAGATTGAGGCTGGAGAAGTTTTGTTTATATTACCAACATACTGACTCCAAGTTCTAAACCAAAGTTTAAACTTCCTGACCAGTTTCCTTTCGTCTGAAGGTCGTCTTTAAGATATTTATTCTTTTTTTTTTAATCAATTTGAATTTTGTTAGTTTATTCTTAGTTTACTTTATATTTTGTATTATTTTCAGAGTTTACTTGTAGGTTAATAATTATTGATTTTATTTCATTTTTTTAATTTGTTTCTCTAAGTAGGACAGAAAGAACTGCATGTCTGTTTTCTATAAGTATAGGGACTGGTATAGGACCAGTATGCACTGGGTTTGGGGCCTGTGGTTTTCTTACCAGAGCAGGAGAAGAAGCAGGAAACAATGAAAAGTTTGATTTGGTTATTTGCTTGCAACCTTCAAGTTTTGGACATTGGATTTATTTTGCCTGCGTACCAAACTTCCTCCCAGTGCGGCAGAAGTGGCTCATTGATTGAACTTTCATAGGATGTTTGGTTTGACAGACAATCGCCGCTGCAGGCCGGATGGTTGAGACTTTGATCCAGCTGGGTTTTCCAACAGGAAAATGATTCTTAATAAGTTTTGATCAGGTTTTTCTGGTAACAGTTCCATGAAAAACCTTTATGCTGCTTTTTCAATGATACACGTCTCTGAGGTCATAGAGGTCAGTGACATTAGAAACATCTATTTTTGGTCAAACATTGTGCTGTTCACATGGATGCATAGGGAACCGTCCTACCTTTAAACTGTGGCAGATATAACCGCAGATGCCGTCCTGTGTGCAAGATCTTGTCTTGGAAAAGGTCTATCTTGTTCATGAATAAAATCTGCAACAACAACAAACAGAGAAAGTCGGCTGGAAGCACAGGAACTGAGAAAACGTTGATTTGCAGAATGCCATCTGGAATAGCAGGCAGATTTACTGTCACTTAGAAAGATTCACCCAAAAATCAATAGCTGTATTGATATTAGGTAATAGCGGCACATGACTCTCATGCATCATGTGAACGCGACCAGCCAGCAGATCGGAGACCACGTCCGTAAATCTGCATTTCTGCCCGTCGTCTCAGGAAAACACCGTCCTGGTACTTAAGGCTTTGTACCCAACTAATTAAAACTGTGACTTTGTTCTACCTTTTCCCCCGCTTGTCTGATCACAAAGTCAAACAAGAGCGGAAAAAAGCCCCCGGATAATAATAAAGGAGCGATAAGGTAGAGCAGATTTTCAATAAACAGGATGCGGAGCAACACCTAGGTGTGTAATTATCACTGACCAGCCACAGTGACGACTTAATTGAGGTGGAGGTTACAAATTATCCTGCCACATAAAAAAAAAACACGTATCATTAAACAGTTTTATTTAATGAGCCTGTTAGCCGCCGTAATGTGCGCCCCACACACAAAGCCGGCACATAAACACGTCACACGCAGGCATTTTAATTGCCCATTCGGCTGTAATGAAGCTTTAAATAAGTTTGTATGACTAAAAAAAAGATAAAACAAAAACTTAGTTGGTGTTTTCTGCAGGAGGAAATGTGCAAAACTACGTGCCTGTGATGCGATTAGAAAGTAATCAGGACAGTGAAGTTTTATTTTTGAACTTTGAATATGTCTTTGTTTCCACACAGATTAACCTGAACTAATGAAAACCGTGTTAGCGGTGAAATGTTGCCGGAAAACACAGGAGCGTTCTCAGAAGTTGAACTAAGTGGGCTTTAAATTTAACTTAAGTCTGTGAGCTCATTGCTGTGAAGTTTTAATGTTATTACACACAGGAAGCTGGAATAGAGGGGGGAAAATGTCACCTTGACAAAGACGAGCTTAAATACAACAAGCTTTTCAATTAGTGGTGAGGAAGCAGCGTTTATCAAGCAGCATTTTTCTGTCCGTCTGTTCAAGAAGAACTTGTGGAAGTTTAGTTCATCTGGATCCTGTTGGCCCTGGATGCTGTCTTGACTCGTCAGATTGGATCTGAGTCGACATGAGTTAAACTCAGGACCTCTGAGTTCTGCTAATGCTGGGTCTATTGTGAATGAATCTGACAGCAAAATGAAATACATAGTTTGTTTGTTGTTTTGCCTGTACATATGTGTGGATTTTAGGGATACAAACAAATGAACAATTTTCAATAAATGTTTTACAAGATCAACACTGGTTCAGATCAATTAACTAATAACATCCGCTTAAACCTTCTTTTTAGCGCGGTAGTTTGGCCACCATCCAGCAGAGGGAGCCACTGGTCATCGTAAAACAGAGCCAGTTGATGCAGAAACAAAGACGGTGCAGACATCCCAGAACGGGAAAGAGAAATGGTCCAAACAAAGTCCGTTATAGGATGCAAAATGAACTTTATGTAGTTCTGTTTTGAAATAAAAACAGTCGACTCCTTAAGTAACCTTAGTAGCGCTCATTCAGCCAAGCTGCATAACGGAGAACGGCCGCTTATTGATTAATTGTTAGTTAATAAGATTAATTTATTAATTGACAATTTCCATCCTTGGTGGATTTCCTCCTGGTACTCCAGCTCTCACCCACGATCCAAACCTATGACTGTCATAAACTCCAATAAAACCAAACTAAATCCCCTTTCTCAGCTGGTCAGGAAAGTTTAAAAAAAATCCCTAAATTGTGTCAAATTTGATAAAGCTCATTTTAAAATGTTTTCTCTAAGGTTTTCTTTGCCATCTCATCACAGTGACACTGCCATGTTATTCACATATGTACTGAGATGTACATTCACAAACTGCAGGATTTCCCTGAATATCCAGGAATGTTTCTGCATCTCTACCATCAGTTTCAGCATCAGGCATGAAGGAGGAAACAAAGTCTGAATTTTTATTGACTTGGCAGCAGCATGCCAGGATTTAAAGGTAAAGTACAGCTGTGCCAGCCTGTGTATCGAAGCCTCAGATCTAATCTGATCTAATCTGATCTAATTGTTTGGTGAATCTGCTAGGATTTGCAACAACCTTGAATATTCTTGTACTTGTGAGTAATTTAACTCAGTGTAGACTGATGGACTTGAATTTGTTTGGAAGGTGTCTTATAACATTTCCAGCAAACAGTTGCTTCATTAGGTCATTTCTTATGTCATTTCAAATTTTTCAAATTGTTTTAACATTAGCAATAACAAATTATACAGCAATAATAAATTTTCCTGGACGATAAATTGTCTCATAAATTATTGCGATAAACGATAATATTGTTGTTCTGAGCCTTAATTACACATGTTCAGCTTCTCAAAGACCAACAAACTTTATTTTATTACAGAACACTCAACACTAGTGGAAGATATTTTACAAATCTAAAACGATCATGCGATTAATAATTGATTATTGCAACAGGTTTACTTGACACACACACATCCGAAGCAGGACTTTTATGAATCAAGGACCTTCACAGCAGTGTCTAACTGCTGCTCATCCTGGGAAGGCAGATTCAGGTGTTTGTCTTTGTAAACTTGAGGCTGGATTTCAATCATTTTAGAATTAAAATTGAGTATACTGTCCTTTTCCCACAGCTACAGTATGACTGAAGGAGTTCGCAAAGTAAAACAGACATGATACTGTCGGTTTAAAATGATTTCTCTTTCCCATCCAGAAACACAAAGATGCTAATGAAAAAGCATGACTATGGTGAATAAATATTGAGCAATATCTCTTTTGTTATGGAGCTCCAGGCTCCACCAGCAGCGTCTGTTAAAAACAGATTAAAACCTTTTCTGTCGTTCTCCACCACAGCTCAGGTTTGGTTCTGCTGAGGCGGAGGAAGTGATGAACGGCTTACCATGGAGGTGCTGCGGAAGAAGACGTTGTTGCAGATGGAGGAGAAAAGTTTCATGCTCTCCTGGAGGCGGTTCTGCAGGGAGAAGACAAAACACATCAAACAGCGCTTCAAATAAAATAAAATTAGATTCAAGCCACTTTAATACTCTGAAGAAAACACACAAATCAAAATGTTTGTTTAGTCAGACACTCTAAAGTTCCAAGAGAATTTAAACAAAATGAGTCAAAACATGGATTAGTTTTTTTTGTTTTGCTGATTGTGTGGCGTTGTCGTCTGAGTTGAGTGATGTGTGAAACCTCGTACCACTGTGGGGTCTTCCACCAGAGTCATGTCGTAGCCGCTAAGAGCCACGACAAACAGGACCGCTCGGACGTCCTCGAAGCAGCTGATCCACTTCCTGCGTTCGGTTCTCTGACCTCCAACATCGTACATCCTGAAACAGACAGAGCAGATGCAACATGCGGAGGTGACTGATGAGCAGCTTTTCGTTTCTGTAAGCACAATCATTTAGGAATCTATATTAGGTTTGTCCCAATCCGATATTGATATCGGAAATCAGTCCCATATCAGCCAAAAAACGAGTATCGGATTAGATTGGCATTCAACTAATATCTGTCTACACTCTGCAGTGCGCTCCAGCAGCACTTGGGTCCCACATGCAGATGTGATGGATTGAAATTTGGTTATTTCAGAGATACATTTGAAAGTTGGTTATTTCAGAGATACATTTATTCTTTTGATGTTAGGAGGTTGTAATGCTTTACCAGAATTATGGACTGAAGATGTTAATGTCTAGCTGATGTAATGGTTAGATGCAACCAGCAGGGGGAGTCTAGCGCTTGCGCTAGCTATGTTGAAGAGCACCGGAACTTCCTCCTTAGATAATAATATACGCTGGAGCAGAAGCACCGTGTCCGGCTCTTTTATTAAAATATCTCCCTTCTTCAGGTATGAGTGTATATATATAAATACACCTGTAGGCTGGAAATGAGTTTATTAACTGTCAGAAAGATTGAGGTCTTTTTTTACGCTCCGCATGTCCGTTGTTAGCTCTGTTAGCTCCATTGTTAGCGCCGTTGCTAACATACTGCTGTTTCAACGTCGATATCGTGTATGTTTGTAAGCTAACTGAGATAATATACGCTGGAGCAGAAGCACCGTGTCCTGCTCTTTTATTAAATTATGCCCTTCTTCATGTATGAGTATATATAAACACACATATAGGCTGGAAATTAGTTTAACTGTCAGAAAGATTGTGAGTTTTTTTTTTTTTTTTACGCTCCGCATGTTAACAAATTCCGTTGTTAGCTCCGTTGTTAGCGCCGTTGCTAACATACTTGCTAACATACTGCTGTTTCAACGTTGATATCGTGTATGTTTGTAAGCTAACTGAGATAATAATATACGCTGGAGCAGAAGCACCGTGTGCGGCTCTTTTATTAAATTATCCCCCTTCTTCAGGGCATTTACACAGACTTACTGGTTAATAAATGGGTCAGTTGTTCTCATACCTGTCATTGTTGACTATTGATCTTTGAGTAATATCACTTAATCAAGCCTTTTCAATCATTCCACACTACAAAATAAGTAGTAAAAGTATGTATATTTGTGGTAATATCATATTGGATCGATATTGGCATCAGTCAATAGTCAAAACTGCGATATTTGTATTGTATCGGAAGTGAAAAAGTTGTATCGAAACACCCCTAAAGTATTTATTTTAGGTTAATTGTATCTCAGGAACATAACATGGGAAAAAAGAAGCTGTAGACCTTTAATGTAGAGTGAAAAAGTATTTTCCCCATTACGGATCTTTTCTATTTTTGTTTTTTGATCAATCTGATACATTTAAGACAACAGAGTGAAAGCGCGGCCCTTTAACCGAACTGAAATAACAGAATATGGTGCATTTTTAAGTAAAACACATGAAGATTAAAAGTAACATCCAGTCCCAAATCAAACATTAGCTACACACTAAAGTAAGGACTATAAAAACATATTTTTGGCATGAACAGTTCATTTTATTGGGCTCTTTGGAAACAAAGGAACTGATATAGTTTGCCATATTTTAGTTTATTTTTTTCTTTCTCCTGTATTGTTCAATCAGCTGACATGGAGGCTAAAACATTCTCCTGCAGATGAGAAGATGGTAACATATTTGGGAAGAAAAAAAGCAAACATCTAACGAGGTCCACATGGTTTCACCTGCCTTTGTCTGAGGCACATCACGTTGATTGTTAATTGGAGAAAGTCTTCAAAGAAGGCCTTGTTTCGGTTTTATGAAATAACATTTCATTGTTACTCAGACTCCTTTTCAGGCTGCAGCTGGCAGCAGAAATTGAATCCTGGTCAACAATACATTGTTTTGGTTTGAGATGTGAGTCTGAAATTTTCCAAAGCATCACATTTCACACATGAAGCCCACACGTAGAGCGGCGTGCCACACACGTCTGCCGCCCTTACCGCCCTCTTCGATTTTCACAACGTGGCAGCACGAAGAGCGAAAAAGGTCAACGTTCTCCAGAAGGATGAAACAAAAAGACGGCAGGAATGCAAGCACGCAAACGGAAAGGGGGGTGGGGGGGAGGAACGACGCGTCCGTCCCTCTTCGCCCATTTCCAGGGCCAGATGTGTCATCGCCCACCTTCCTCTTCGAGTGTCTGCGGAGGTAACGCCGCGCTTTATTGAGAGGGGAAATGAACATGTGGAAACCCAACAAGGGAAGCGCACATGAAAGGGAGCCCAGCATAAATGTCAGATTATAATGGAAATTTTCCACTGAGATGGAAGACAGGCAAAACGCTGATGTGTCATCAAAGACTCGTTCACCTCCCCTTTAACAACACTCCTTTTAAATCTGAGGTATTTTTCTCAATATTATTCAAAACAAACCAGAAACAAGAAGTCGTTTCTAGTCTGACGTCTGCCTTCAGTTGAGATGATTAAATCCAACAGCAGACAGACCACTACCCAGACAACCCTGTGCTGACATCAGGACTACATCTAGTAATTTATAGCGTTAGAGATCATTTTCAAACAACAGGTAAAACCTCGGTGATGTCACCGGTGGCGTCTCCAGTTCAGCTCTCACCTGAAGTGATGAGCGAGGGATGAAATTTGTGTCAAAATTCATAAACGGTCTCCTCGTACTCCACGAGTAGAAATTAATCTGTTGCATTTTCGATGTAGGACCCCAGGTTTTGGGTAAGAGGATGTTCAAATATGGCAAAAAATAAAAATAAAAAATGTAAAGAGGCATTTATGAGGCCTGGGAGAGTCTGTAATTTAACATCAGTGTTTTACAGATGTGAATAATTACTGAAAAAGTGAATCCGTCCATCCATCCATCCATCGTTTTGTCCATCCAGACCTCAACAATTTGAGATCAGAAACTTTCTGAAAGGATGTAATTTTTCCTTATCTGTTATCAAAGTATTTAGAAACTTCAGTAAAGTGATCAAGTTTTGTCACATTATCAAAATTACAAATAATCTGCAGCTCATGTGTGTTATTTAAAATATTTTTATAAACACCTTTTAGTTCATCGGCTTCTCTCCACCTCCGCCTCCCGTGGCTCCTGTTATTCATGGCCCATAATGCTCAGCCTCATCTGCAGGGAGCTGATTGTCATTATCTCTTTTAATCACTATAACTCTGTATCATCCGTACCTTCGTCATTTGGGCTCTCCTCGTTTTCCACCTGTGTTTGCTGTGAGTTCCAGAAAGTTGGAAGCATTTTTGTTTTTTATATGTATATTTTTATGCAAAGTTCTTAAATAAGTTGCTCAATCTGTGTACCTTAGAAACAAAATGCTCTTTAAATAAAGCTAAAATATTATGAATTAATTCATTGCTTCCAATTTGTTTTGACTTTTATTTTTAGTTCTGACCATATATAACTAATATTTATACATTTTCTCAACTTTAACCTTTTAGATGACAGCTTTGTTGAAAAAAGTCTCTTCAGTGAAAAAAAATTTCCCTATCTTATCCTTATCCAATAGAAATAATTTTTTTTTCGTAATTTTGGCGGCTATTGGGATTCAAATGAATTTATGTACAAAGTTTGTAAATGAATTTCTCCTTTACACATTAAACATTTTAAAGATTGTCATAGAAACATCGTGCATTTATTTGCATCTATTTTTTTAAGAATACTTTAACTTCAGTCCTTCCCGTCCATAAATACTCACAAATTAAAAATGATTGTTTAATAGTGGATTCTATTTTTTGAACCTGAAAGAGTCGAAAAATTGCAGCAACTTTAATTCCCTTTTTTTGTGCCAACTTATTGAAACATTATGAAAAAGTATCAAAAAAAGTCCCTAAAAGACACAGATAGTTCTGAGTTTAAAAGGCAAAGTTTACAAACCATATAAAAAATATAAAGAAAGAGAACAAAAAATCTCACCAAATTTTAATTCATTTACATAACTGACATACATTTCACAAACTAAGTACATATAAATAGAGAAGTCCAGAAGTCCTGGAGGGTTAAGCAAATGTATATATCTGCATAATATGATGCTGCAGTGAAGCGACGTGGCTGGAAACAGGCCGTCTGTTTTTGTTATGCAGCAGCATGATTAATGGCAGATTAAACTTTGATGACTAATGTAGGATCACCGTAAAACATAAAATGGTGACAAATCATTCAAGTCACGTAAGTCTAAATAAAAACAGTCTTTTATGTTGATGTGATCCCATTGAGTTATACTGTACTTGTCTGCACACACACACACACACACACACACATCAGCAGCTAATGGGTTAAATACGGTCTAAATGCTTCACAACACAAAGCTTTACGTTTCCATGACACAGATCAAAGGTCTAATGCAGGGGTGCCCAAAGTCGGTCCTGGAGGGCCGGCATCCTGCACGTTTTAGTTTCCTCCCTGGTTGTAGCAACAACCTGTTCAGTATGTCAATGTTGTTCTTAGGCCTCTAATGAGCCATCATTTGAACCAGGTGTGTTAAACCAAGGAGAGAACTAAAACATGCAGGATGCCGGACCGACTTTGGGCACCCCTGGTCTAAGGGTTCAAAATTTTTCAGAATAAAACTCTGAAAAGTGTGGCATGTGTTTGTATTCAGTCCCCTTCACTCTGACACCCCTAAATAAAACCATGTGCATCTAAAGCTCCTTCTCTGTTCCCAAGTCTGACTCCAGCTGGTTTAGGTCGGGTCCGGTTCTGAGTTTTGTGTGTCTCAACCGGCGCTGTGCTGCTCGCTCTGCGGAGCGTAAATACGGGCGTGAACGAGCTCGACACGCCAGTGATGTCATTTTGTGCTAGGCTGCCAGTTCCTCTGAAATCTCTCTATATATTTGTTCACTGAGAGTTTCCCCGTCCAGTTAACGCTTTCTGAACCGCAATTAGACCAGAACTGAAAACAACATGTCTGGACCGCAAGGTCCGATCATGGTACGATATTGATTTGTCTTGTGTTGGATTCCGTGGGCCGATCAGCGAAGGCGGTCTGCAGCCAATCAAATCGCTTACATGCAAGAACTGGCGAGTTCTGACATGTATGAAAAAAAGAAAGGGAGGAAGAAGGAGAGAAGCAAAGAAATGTCTAGAAACAAAAATAACACATGAAACTTCTTCATTTCCAAAGACGTCGAATGACAGAAGAAGAAGCAGACTACCACAAAATAAAATAAACATCTGACTTGTGAATGCAGACAGCCTCATCAGAAGCTAAAACGATTTACCAATCAAGCTGCACCATCAGTCAGCATCCTCAGTCTCTCAGAAAAATATCAATACTTTAATTTACATTCATCAATATCTGCTGACACAAACTCTGTTATCATATGATTTAGTCATCACAACTTTTTGTTGTTTTTTTTTTGCAACATTCGGTTTTAAGAATGCATTTCTTCCCTTTTTTTTTATAGTTTCTATGCAAATTGTGAAAATCTGGACTTCGGGATGCTTTTATTTTACTCAGGTTGTTAAATTGTATTCATGATTTGTTGGAGTTTCTAAAACAGAAAAAATTTAGTATTTCATCTGAATTGGAAAATGCTCAACGAGGCGTCCGAATCGCCTCCAAATGAGCTTTTCAGCTTCTGAAATTATAATTCAAATGAGATTGAGACAGAAATAACTTTCATAAACACTGGTACGAGCAGGACGCCGGGTCAACAGATCAATCGAAGACCACCTTGCATGCAACAACAAGAGAAGAAATCATCTAGAGCTCAGACAGCAATCTCAGTAAGCGCTGAGATTGCTCTTAAAGCTGCAGGAGAAGGAGTGCTGGGCGCAGATGTTCACGCCGATGAGAAACCTTCAGCATACGAAGCAATAAGACGGACCCAGGCGCCGGACGCTTGGCGTGAACACAGCCCTAATTCTCACAATATGAAACCAGGGCAGGGAAAGTGTTTCCATTAAACCGCTGCGGATGCCTTGAGAGCAAAAAACATTTCGGCTCAGAATCTCAAAGAGCAATAAAACCTCCCTCCATCCCCGACGAACACAAACCAGCCCTCCAAATCCCTTTAAAACCCATTTAGGGGCTCAGTTTGATATAATTACATTCATTTATGTAAAGCTACTCATCAAACCCGAGGGCTTGATCTTCTTCAATGCGCGCACATCAACCAGCGCGCAGATAAGCACAAAGAGCCCGACACAAACACTCGAGCTGCTGCATGTCAAACATCTAGACCCAATTATTTATCTTCTCAAGCAGATAAGAAAAGAGGAAGTGGGAGAGGATCCACCTGAGACTTCCTCTGGCTCCGACCTGACACCGTTGCACCGACGGCGTTCAACAGGAAAACATCCGGAATAAAGTAAATACATCAGTGACGCAGTCAGTAAGACTGCCAGGGAAAATCGGCGTCTCTCTGCACCAGACGACAGATCCATTTGCATTTAAGGTGTTTCAGTGTTGCCAAAACTTTTTCCGGGGCGTGAAATTTTTCTGTCAACTCAAGGCGTCCCACAAGTCAGCCACAGATGTACAATAAGCGTTTAGGTGTCATACGAGCGGCCCAGAGTGGAGTCGCCCGGCTGACAGATCGGCTCTCTACTGCGTTTATATGCAAAGCAGAGGCCGTCTGAAAAGCAGAGGTAATGATTTTTACTGTCACCGCTTCGCGCCGAGTGTAACATCAGATCAGGATGAAAGACAGGTTTGTTCTGGAGGACAGGGAAACTCAGAAACAGGGGAGAAGTAATCAGATTTTTCTGAATGTGATGAGAAGCACATTCAGAAAACTAGAGGAGTCTGGGCTGCACTTGATTTGATTTTTTTTTTTTTTAAGTTTGCTTTCTGCATGCATACAAATGCAAAGGCATTTGTAAAAAAAATAGACCACTACCCTTCACAATTATGGTGCACTTTCTTTTCGTATGTCACAGCAAATGTCAATAAAACACATTAAAATTTGTGATTGTGAGGCATGAGCTTCATCTTTCCAAGTTAGTTTTCCTGGATTTGGTTGACGTTTCATTTCACTTTTCTGGCTCCGAACTCAAAAACTACAAATTCAGACCACACATTTTCACACCGTCTTAATGCTTTTAAAGCTTTTGTTTTTTGGCATTTTTCCCTCTTTCCTTCAGTCCAGTCTCTGTACCCGACCATTGCAGACTATGGTGTGGAGAGTTCTTAGAAATAATCTGGGAAAGTTGACAGAAAAATCCCAAAAAGCCCTGAAAATATATGAGCGTGATATTTTAAAGAGAGAGTAAAGATCAGGACACTGGAGACGCAGACGCTCTGTGATAATCCCTCTGTTGGGACTGAAATCTCATTTTATGTCATCAAACATAAAATACAAGTTTAACTAAAGAATTAGTTACAACTAGGCCTGTCAAAATAAAATAAAAAATCAATCAATTAATTGCATGCTAAACTAAAACAAACTCAATCATTTTCATTTTCTTGATTTGTCGTTTTTCTTTTTTCTCTCTTTCTACCAAAACTGGTCTTCAGTCTGGTGCTTTCGTCTCAACTATCCCTTTTTTTAAAAGGCAATTTTGCCTACAGAGACTGCAGAATTCATTTTATTTGTCGTTTCTGTTGTTTTATTTATTTATTTATTTTGGATATTTAAAATGTCTTCCACTTCCAATGTTTAAATGTTCATCAGAATAAAGTTTTCTGATCTTTAAGAATGTGTCCTTCCATTATTACTATTATATAATGTGAAAATTGTCTCAAAATTACAATAATATTGTTTATCTCAATAAGTTCTGGGACAATTTATCGTCTGGCAAAACAATAGTTTTTTTTGTTGTTTTTTTTATTCTTAAATTAGTTGACGATTATCTGAATAATCCATTCATCAGGATTCATTCAATTAATCATTGCAGTCCTAATTTGAACAGAAAGCTCGGGTCGATCAGTACGTTGGGGTTAGTTTGTGATGAAGTGTGGCGATGTAGGAGCAGCTGATCGATCACCGATGAACAAGATCTGAGCTGCCGCCCCGATAAGAGCGAGCCGCCGCTTCCCTCGAAACCGACGACTGCTATTCATTTGACGTATTGACGCATTGAATCTCAGCCTCACGTCTCAGGCTAATCTCCAGGCTGTGGACTGAGATAAGAGGGAGCTGCAGGCGGAGAGAAGTGGAGAAAGGTGGAGCAGACGGGGCCCTCTACCTGAAAGTCAAGTGGTTGACTTTAAACTGGGTCTCTATCACGCCCGTCGTCCTCAGCCGCACTCGGAGGACGTCCATCTCTGTGGGCACGTAGTCTGCAGACATGAGGCGGCTCATGTTCTCAAAGAAACTGAGCAGAGAGAGAAGAAGAAGAAGAGGAAAACAGGTTAAAAAGAACGGAGGGCGACGAGGAAAACAACTTGCAGTCAAACTGGAGATCAAACGAGGAATCAGTCATCGGCGCATTGTGTTTGTCCTGGTCGTGTCGGCTGCCAGTTAGTGGGTTGGGTGTGGATGATAAGACGGGAACCCCCCCGGCAGGCTCATCACGATGAATATTCAGAGTCGTTTATCATAATAAACACACTCAGGCTAAGCTTCCAAACACTGATTAGCTGCTGCTAACAACACAGCCGGCGTGATCGAGTGTATCATGAGCGTGCACACACACTCGGTAAGATCTGGTCTTTTTACACACACGCACGCACACACACACACACAGAGGCATCTCCACCTATGTGAACGGACTGTGACATTCTCAGCTAGTCATCCTGAATCAGTTTCTTGGGCAAAGACAGACGTCCTGCTGCTTTAAAAGGGAAAAAAGAAAAGACACTCAAGTTTGTTTGCTACTTCTGTTGATCTGAGAATCACTTCGGGTGTCAGAGAGATGTTTAGTTTATTAAAGATGTTTAGTTTGTTAAAGATGCTTAGTTTGTTAAAGATGTTCAGTTTATTAAAAATGTTCAGTTTATTAAAGATGTTTAGTTTGTTAGAGATGTTTAGGCTCAGCATTGCTTATTTATTTTAATCTTTTCAAATGCTGGCATTTTTTAAGACTTTATAGCTGGTGTTCAGATATTAATCTTCCAAATTTATAACGCATAATTATCAAGTGATATTTTAAAATTTCCTGTCAACTTTAAACACTTTTTAACTCAAAAACACGGCGGGCTGCTGGATGAATGACTGCCCCAGCGCCCAACCACCGGGCTTAGCAAGTTTTCTGGGGGAAACCTTGTATATTTACTGTTGGCCCTAATAATTCGTCCTGTTTAAATATTATTCTGCCTAATGATTCATGAAATGTCCTCCATTATCCTTCTCACTTTTCCAGATTTGGGAAATCTTGAAATCAAAATCTATGCTGTCCAGGGTTTTCCAAGACTCCAGAGGATTTACCTACAAACACACACCAAGTTTCAGACCAGAGTCCAGAGACGGACGTGTCAGCAAGGATCCTCACATGCAACACACAGTGTGTGTGTGCACGCGTGTGTGTGTGTGTGTGTGCGTGTGTGTGTGTGCGTGTGTGTGTGTGCGTGTGTGTGTGTGCGCGCGCGTGCGTGTGTGGGTAAGGTGATGGATGGTGGTTCTCAGTGGGAGCCAAGGGGCCTGTCGGTGTGGATCACCCCAGAAGCGAGGCCTCTAACTGGGGCAGAGGATGAGAACAGACGGCCTCCTGGTGCTCCTCAGCACTTAGCTGCCACCGAATCACAAACACACACACACATCAACACACACACCGTTTCCTCTACAATTATATTTCGCTTTCACCTATTACCTACTCCTGTTTATATCAACACATACAGATTCTATGGCTGCTCACTTCAGTAAATAACGTAGAAAAAGATGCATCACTTAGTGTCCACTTCACAACTATTGTTGGTCTAATCCAGGCTGGTACAGAGATCTGCAACATGCAGGAGCTCTTCTCTGACTCTGTCACTTTGGCCAAAAATGACAGAAAAATCAGTTTCTTTTTGAAAAAGTAAAAAGTTTTAGCTGTATTTGCATTGCTTTTCATGCAATATCAGCACGGAATGGCGCAAAACCTTTAAAAAGGCTGCAAACCGAAGGAGTTTTTGTTATGTGAATTGAAAAATATGTGTTTTTTGTGCAATTTTGGTTGAATTACTGCTCTGAGTGTGTTGTTCTTTCAGCAAATTGCATTTTTTTAGTTTGTATACTCCAGTTATCCTTAATCAACTACTAAATTAGTTGATGATTTTTCAATTAATCACGTTAATCATATTAATCGTTTTAGCCCTACACATATGGCACATTTTTTCAGATATTTATTGTAAAAAAAAAAAAAGGAACTATGTATCATTTCCCTTTCTTTTACCCACTTATGCTTTATCTCACTAAAACACAAGACAGTTGAATTTTTTGTTTGTTTGTTTGTTTTGTTTTGTGTTAAAAAGATCTCTAAAATCCAAAACACTTCTGCGGTATTTGATCCCACTTAAATTAAGTGGCATCAATTAAAGTCGCTTCACTCCCATGCATTCAAAAACCGAGAGCCGGGCTCTCCAGATGCTGACTTCAAGTGACAGCCAGCATCAGCTCCTCTGCTCCGCTAATTAGACCCCCGCTTCTCCTCCGCTCAGCGTGAGAAAATTACTCACTACAGCGCCGAGTCGTTCAGCTCGAACTCGTAGCCGCGGGCGGCCGCAGCCCTCACCCCCTGGTCGGCCCACAGACAGGACAGGGCGTGGCTCAGGAAGGGGAGCAGCACCTGCTCCTCGTCGAAACACCGCCCACACGACAGGACCGAATGGGCGTGGACCTGCGGAGTCAGCGAGACAAGGAGACACGGAGGCCAGGTGGATTATTGAAGAGGTAAAACACTGTGGAGTTTATGAGTCTGCCTCCACTTTTTAGACTCGGTAATCACTAAAGATGCTGAAATGAATGACAGAGACGCAGACACGCCCTCTGCGACATTTATTAGAGGAATTACGCTGGCCATCATCTCCCAGCAGGATGTGCGGGGTGGGTGGTGACAGGAGGAGCTTCGACAACTCAAGTGGCAAAGTTCAAATCAAATCAAACCTCGCACTCTCACCACCCACCCGCCTCCACGGTTTCAGCTGTTTTCTGGGCTGATTGAGTGTCGAAATGCCGCCCTCTGGTGGCTGACTCTGTACAGTGCAGGCACGACTCAAAACTAGGCTATTCAAACCATGTTCGTTGCATTTCTTTTTGCACAGAATCATTCTTTGATAATTAAATTTTATTCTGCTCAGTTCTACCTATTTTGAGCTCCTTTCAGAATGAGCTGGTTTTAGGGCGTCCTGCCACTTTAAATCCAAATAAGCTGCTGCCAGCCACGCCCTCCACTCACATGTGAAAATGGCTGCAAACAGATGAGCAACTATTCAACCGTACAACTTTGAAAAGCAGAAGAGGAGCCTCCTGTACAACTAACAAGAATGCAGCAAGTGGTTTCTGGATGGTAAGTCACTGTTGGTACACTTGTCTTTTCCAGCTGACCAAATGTGCTGGAGCTCAGCTTAGTTTGCTAGGTATCGGCGCAGTGGCCATTGATTGCGACTCAACAATCTGGAGGTTTTTGAAGAATCCAGACACCAGACAACATTAATTTATTACCACAAAATGTCTGGGTGTTTTATGTAAGTCGTTTTTTTTAGATGCAGCTGAGACCCAAATGGGAGAACAAAAACGTGCAAAAAGTGCATTTTGCATAGTAGGTCCCCTTTAAATTGGAACCAAAACTACAAAACCAGACAAGGCAGGGGAATGAGAAGGAGGCTACCTTGTTCCTGCTGTTAGCCAGGTTAATCCGGAGGACGCCCATTCCATGGAGGACAAACTTCATGGAAGTCAGGAGGTTATCCAACACCGCCGCCTGCAAAACAAAATCAGTTCATCTAAAACTTAAAAAAGTTTAACTGTACTGTTTTCTTAGATAATTTTTACAGATGATTTGTTTGCGGCACATTCTCTTTAAACGCATATTCAGTGTTTAATTATTTGCCACATGGTCTGTTCAGTAGTGACGACCGTACGGACAAAGACTTGGTCAGTCCAACAGTCGGCTAACTAAAGGAAGTATCCAAATTAAACATGGCTTGGAAAATTATTCCAGTATAGTTTGTTCCTGCTTCCCAACTGCAACATGCTGTTGAAAGAAAACTATAAAAAGTCACATTTCATCTCATGTTGGGGATTTCAGCACACAGGTGGAGGAAACGTGGGGACAGAACTACAAGGAAATCCTTTTAGAATTCATGTCTTATAATGGCCTAGTCAAAGTCCAATTGAAAATATGTGGCTTGATTGAAAAACTGATGCTCTTAATTTTGTAATAATATTTATAAATCATGTCTGATTTTCCTTCCAATCAAGCATTACTTTGTGTTGATCTGTCACCTTAAATCCCTACATTTAATGTTTGTAACACTTAATGTTTTGTTTTTCTTCAAATTGCACAAAGTATTAGCAAAAACCTTTTTCCGCTAATAACACACATTGAAAGGAGACAGTGAACAAAATACGATTTTGTAGTTTTAAGAACATTAGCTGGGTTTTTATTTACCTTTGTTTGATAACAACAGTATAAAGTATCTGACGTTTCTTCCTTAAATATAATCGGAAACTGCTGATCTCACTCAAAACATTCATCTGGATGACGTGGATGTGGGTTTGGGAGTTCCTGTTTGGGATTGTGACCTCCACTGAAACTGAGCAGCAGGGCAAAACAGAAACTAAGCGGTTATTAATCACAACACAGATCTGGTTCAAAGCATGACCAGCTTTTTCCTCCTCTTCTCCTGAAGATAATCATATGTGATATAATTATATTGTATTTTAAAGGCCTTTTAAGTAATTACTGAGACCATAAGCGCGACAAAAATCTCCAGTGGGGATTCCGCGCCCCCTGTTGGACATTACATCAACTGCAGCTGAAATCTACATTTTGAACTGCTCGGTTTTCTGAGTCAAAGTTCAGCTTTTATAAACAATCTATGATCGTAAAATGACACAGGACTTTGCATTACCACAGCCTGTAGTCGTTCTGAAAAGATAAAACTTAACTGTAGAACTAAAACCAAAACATTTTGAATTAGGCTCTTAAAATAGCGTTAGATGTTTTGGCAAAAAGTGTGAATAATCATATGTCGGTTATGTTAAAGAAAGCTGCAATAAGACTGATTTTAGGATAACTGAGGGATGTAACAAGATGCGGGACAAACTAGTGAAGGAGTGTGAATACTTCCTGGTGGCTCAGTAAAGATAAATTTAAAGTTCAGCCTGATCAGTGTGCTTTATAAGCGTTTTATTAATCCACCCTGACATCCGCTGCGCTCTCAGTGGAACATGTGACTGGCGGGGTTGTGCGAGTGGATTGGAAACATTTTGTGGCAGAGCTGCGTTGGTTCCTGTTGAAATAAAAGCCTCTTTGTGCTTCTTTCTATCTTCCTTTGGCTTCACTGTTATCACTGTCAGAAGAAAAGAAACTAAAGATCTCCACAGAGTTGGTTTGATTAAAAATCCCTGCTTTCTTTAAAACGCTGAAATTGTTATTTTTGGGGCTATGAAGTTAAAGATGCTCAACAAATAAAGTATAAGAACTACTGCTGATGTTTAACTTTCACTGGTTTTTGTAGGATCGCTCACAGTTTGTTTTACCATTAAGAAAGAAACGCAGCAATCGTCTCTGATGTTATCGGATTCAGAGTTCTTGTCCTCGTCCCGTCTCCGTCTCTGTGGTCTATAAAAGTCCAAAACAAAAACGGTGTCTGAACTGAAGGTGAATAAAACCAGATAAAAATAGGAGAGAAGAGGGAGAAGTAACAATGCAAAGCAGGTTGTTTGATACAGCCTCGGCCTCCTTCACCGAGTGAATTCCTGAGTTTATGTAAATGTTGTAAATAGTTTCGAAAACCAAAAAAAAGAGAGAGGAATTTCTCACTGTTGTGTAAAACTGGCAGAAAACGACAACTTTAACAAAAGAGATTACTCAAAAAAAGACGTGTAACGGATCTGCATATCACAAACTACTGACGTTTTCAGGAACTTGGTCCAAATTACAGCATCTGTCTTTGGTAAAGATGTGTGACTCTGACCTTCGTAGTCCTTCAGGCACTTTAAAGCTTTACTTCCCGACTGATTTCTACAGATATGTTTCTATTCTTGCACACAAGGTTCCTCCCTCATGACGCCATCTGTGTAAATTTAGTTACTGATGCATATTCAATTTTAGTTAAAATGATTGAGATGCTCATGTGGACGTTGTTGCCTTCTGTCGGTGAGCAAAGAGCTATAAATCCATCACGCTGAGCTCGGCCTGTCACAATAATCAATAAATCAATTAATCGCATGATAAATTAAAACAAACTCAATAATTTCCATTGGTGTGATTTATTGTTTATCTCTCTTTTTTCTCTCTTTCTACCAAAAACTAGATGATAAAAGTCTCCAGTTTGGTTCTGTGGTCTCAACTTGCTCTTTTTTGAAGGACAATTTTGTTTACAAAGACTTCAGAATTCATTCTATTTGTTTTTTTGTTAATTTATTTTGGATATTTAAAGTGTCTTCCGGTTCCAGTGTTAAATGTTCACTAGGAGTTAAAGTTTTCATTAGAATTTAAAGCTTTTAGCATGCGCCCTTGCATCATTATTTTTGCCATTACCATTATATTCCTTGAAAATGGTCTCAAAACAACAATATAATCGTTTATCGCGATAAGTTCTGGAACAATTTATCGTCCAGAAAAATGTGTTATCGTTACGGGCCTGTGCAGAGCCATGACTTCCTTTTACCTGCATTTATTTTCCAGCTGATCCAGCACCGCCAGGAGCCATTATGTGCTTTCCCTAATCTTTTATTAGCTCTACCTCACCTGAGAGCACAGAGTAACGTAGCACCTTCCTTTCTCTGATATTTGTGTGTATTTATTCCTGGAGGGAAGTCGTTCAGGTAGAAAAGCACATTTCTGACCTCCACTTCCTGCTGTGTTTGAAATCCCTGTGGGAACTCTGAGCGTCAGCAGAGAAGCCCTGAGCTTCATTACAGCAGCGTAATCTCTAAATCCATCCACCTACCGTGAACTATTGTTCTGCTCCAGGTTTCTGCTGGGTCTGCCTCTCTGAACACAGAAAGCGACCAGCCATTACGACCTGGATTGTGTCAGGGCATTTCCAAAGACAACACAGAGAAGAATGCGGATGAACGGGTCACCGCCTGATATTTAAATATCAACCCCAGACTGTAAAACATGTAACGCATCATGAGAATTCAGGGAGTGTTGGAGGAAGAGAAATAGCTATAGAAAAAAAATGCAATATTTACTACATTTTTCATTAAAATCTGTAAAAAAAAAAAAATTTAGCAAATTTTTATTTTCTACAGAATTAACACACTTTTCCATATTCAACTTCTCAAAATTCTCGAGTTGTTTATGTTTATAAAACCATTAAAAATACTAAATTAAAACAAGAATTTGATGCAGGAGATGTATTATACCTGATGGGATGGAAGGAAGGAAAGAAAAGCTAAAGGAAAAAGAGAAATGAAGGTAGGACGCAAGGGAGGAAATAAGGCAAACTGAAGGAAAGAAGGATACAAGTTAGGGTGCAAAGAAGAAAGGAAGGAAGGGAAGAAGATGGAGAGGGGAAGGAAGGACACGATGAGCTAAGTAACAAAGTAGGAAAATAAAAACATTCTTTTATTTTCTTAATTTAATTTTCTCCGCTGACCCAGACTGTCTAGGAACGTCGAATTAAGCTCTTAACTCAGCAGATATTTTGGACTGAAGATTTCATAGTTGTGGTATTTTATAAGCGCTGCCAGTCTGACACAAAGGCAGAGTTTTGTGTTCAGTCTGACCCAAAGCCAGAACAACAGCATGGCCTCAGGCTTCAAATAAAGGAGGGATGAAACAACAAAGAAGTCTCTCCCAACTATTCCTCTCCTCATTTCCCTTCGACGGGCCATCCGGGTCCGTGAAAGTTTTATTGCAACACAAAATACAAATTAAAGGGCAACAACAAAACAACAAGTTAAGAAGCTCGGCTGCTCGCTGTGGGATGAGACGTTCGCTGACGGAGAAAGATGCGTTTGAGTCAAACGGAGATAAAGACACAGATGAAACAATGTCCACAGAGGTCAGATAGAGAGCAGTGCGCGCGCGTGGGTGTGTGTGTGTGTGCGTGTGCATGTGTGTGTGTTTGCTGTGGGAGGCTGGGTCGGTTCGGGAAGGGAGGGACCGGCCTGTGGGTTAGTGTCATTTTCCCATCTGAAACTAAGGGCGTGAGCGCAGAACAAAGGCAGCGCTAACTGACACCAGAGAGGACAAAGGAGCGGAGCGGCGGTGTGTTAGCGCGTGTGTGCATGCTTCCACAAGAAACATTTATTTATAAAAGTGGCTACTGAACAAACAGACGGGAAAACGTCTAGAAGAAGCTGCTGACAAATAGTCCGGTTCCTGAAAAGTGCTTTACAGTATCCATGTTTACTGCAGCATCACTTTTCAGATTTGTTTAAGCGTTGTGTGAAACTCTAAACAAAACAAAAAAAATATTGAATGAAAACTTTTTAAAAACAAAGCTACTATTTTTCATAAAACATATATAAAGTAGTCACTGAAATCAAAATTTGAGTTTCCTTCTTCAAGTTCTTCTTTCCCACATTTAAGTTTATAAACTGTCTTGACATTAACATCTGTATTCACAAGTGCATCGTGAAATGTTGACTCAACCAATCACAAGCCAGCATGTGTTTGAGTCAAACTGAGGTAAAAACACAGATGAAACAATGTTCACAAAGGTCAAATAAAGATTTAGGCACGTAGACGAAGCCTAAACTGGGAACCGAAACGAGGAAGAGGGCAGAAATGCACGATATAAGCATATTTATCTTCATAATATCAGTTTCCACAATATTAATATCAAAAAGAACTGCGTGGATCCCCAGAAACATTAGCTAATTAATATTACTCGATTCACAACTGAAAGCAGACTGACTTTAACACTGTAGATTTTAGCAATTATTTCTTTTCTTTTTTTTTTTTTTTTACCAATTTTGCTTCCGGAATCGAATTTATTGAATATAACTGCAGTTGTATGCAAGCAATAAAAAAACATGTTGTAGACTACTGTGTGTGTGAAAGAGTTAAAGGGATAAAAACTGTAAATAAACACTTTACTGTCACATCCGTCCCAATATGGAGCCTGGAAAATCTAACTTCCAAGTAAAAATAGCTTTCAAACAACATGTAGTGTTGATACGTAGGAATGGGTTTTTTTTCAGTTCGGTTTTTATGTCTTTGTGAGGAGAATAGCCTGGCTGAATTATCATTTCCCTGAAGATGGTAGTACTTGGAAACTTCAGTGAGGTGGCATTGACAACCAATGCTAACAGGAAGCAGAGGAATAACGAGGCCGGATTCCAGACGACCGAGTCCCAGAAACAAAAACAAATATTAGTGAGACCTTCCCCAGATGAACCTCCCAGAAGAGGAATCAGCTGCTATGTGTTCAGCAGGTAGTTCAGTCCAGCCGTCCGCAATTAGATAACGTGTAGGAAACATTTGAAGTGGTTACTGTCTCTCCCTTCAGAGGCTTACACAATGTTAAAGTGACAAGAAACACGTCAAGCAAATTTCCAAAGGGCTGACTCACATGACGACCAGGAGCAGACGGGAGGTTCATTTTGCTAAACAACAACAACAAAACTGTGAACTGAACTCTAATCGGGTGTTTTGAGCAAAAATGTATTTTCCAAGAACTCTTAATAAATTAGAAAAGTTGCACAATTAACACAAAGATGTAACAAAACTCAGTAAACATTTTTATTAGATGTTGGCAGAAAGACTTTCTCGTTTTGCATAATGACTTTGAACGATATAAAGCGCAATATGTTCTCTACATGATGTTGACTGATCCTTTTATTTGCTTAAAAAGTTTCCAAAATGAGAAACTAAGAATGATAAGCAGAACATCCTCAACAGTAGAACCTCTTCCATATTTAAACTTTCCTGCAATTTTTTTTTTTTTTTTTTTAAATGACCATCTTTCATTATTGACTATTGTATGATAAAGTACTCACACCCAGTGAATTCTTAACATTTTTTTAGGTTACAATCATCAAACCTAGACCTATTTATTTTATTGGGCTTTTACGAATCGCACTCCATCTCCACTATGAGCTAGAAGATGGGAATGACTGTGAGGTAATGACATAACACAAAGCTAACAGGATCTGACGTTGGTAACGAGTTGAGTTTGGTGCACAAAATGTTCCTTGTAGCACAGAATGTATTTAGAAAGCCTAAATGAGGAGTTCAGACAAGTCCAGGGAATTACCCAACACACTTAAATTACCTCCTCAGGTGAATGTTGGGATTTGGTAGCCACGCCCCTTTGGTTCCACAGTCCCGACCTCAAGGTGTGAAAGCACACACGCAATCCGCGCACACATGAGATCAAGACTCATATGATCGAAAGGGGCTGACGGCTTAGTTGAAAACAGGTGAGTTAGAAAGAAAAAAAAAAGGTGGGAGGCATGAAGAGCAGCCACTGTAAGAAAGCCAGAAATGATAAGTGAAAACAGAAAGTGCTGTGTGTGTCTGTATGTCGAACCAATTCCCTTTACCCCACCCCGTCCCAACCCCTGGAATAACAGAGGAATTTGGCTCCCACTTGCGCTCACACACGCACACACACACAAAGAAGGGAAAGCAGATGTTAACTAAAACCACTGCATACCAGCTTGAATCTGACTGTCATGACAAATCCTCCTCTCTTCTCTCCCCCCCAACAGGAAAACGAGACTTCACCTCAGCTTCCCTCCGATCTGCATCACTGTTTCCTCATTTAAACAATCATTTTTAACACCACTCTGCGCCGGCACGCTGCATCCCCTGCTTCCTCTGCTGAGCTGCAGTTCTTCCCTCAATGAAAACTACATCGTTCTACTCAAGTCATGTTTGCTTTGTAATATTTCTGTTCAGAGATTGGCTGAGGCTCTAATTTGAGTTTCAATTGGATCAAAGCCCCCCCCCCTCTCCCAGCAGCTGCAACATGATTAACCTCTCTTTTAAATCATTAGCTAAGCTACATAGATAAACCAGTGAACTCATGTTGGATGCTTTCAACTGACTGCATTACAAAGCGTGCTTACATAAGTAATTGGCTCTGACTAAATCATCTGATCGGTTTCATCCAGTTTTCAATAATATAGTGATTTTGAAACTCAATGCAACTTCAGGGAGATAATAACTTGGCCAAATAAGTAAATCTGCACTAATGCAGTTTATCTACATTTAAATGAGGTGTTACGCATGCATGTAGGGGAAAGCGTGGGAAAAGTTTTAAAAGTCAATCATGGAGCAAACGGGTTTTTATTTTTGAAAGACTGGAGCTGTTTGTTTTACGTAGATTTGGTAGGAAAAAAAGGAACCAGCGATGTGCTAAAATGCTGACTTCACAAAACAAACAAACAAAAAAGCCAGATGGTTTCAAATGAAACTCAAATAAATGAACTTTTTAAAGATCTGCTTGACTTTGGTGAAGTACTGAGGAATTAGAGGCCCTGAGGCGGGATAGAAGTTAAAGGCTACTGTATCATAATAATTTCATCATCTGATACATGTTTAATTTCTCTTTCTTTTCACAGCGGACTAATTTTCTCGCTGATAAAGCTGATACAATGTAGATATTGGGCAGAAATCTGCTGAGTAACAAAAGAAACACAACCAAAAAAAAAAAAAGAAAGAAAAAGGCATCCAGCAACATGAAACTGTCCCACCAGCATTCTGATTTTTATCAAATCTGTCAGAAAGATCAGGGCAACCTGGCAACTCTTTGCGTCTCAAAATGTTTACTGCTTTCTGCTTTGTGAATCAGGTGAAGCTCCAGGGAAGGTGAAGTCCCTCCCCTGTGCGCTGACGGGTCCCTGTGTGTGAAAGCGGTGTGAGGTTCCCACCTTGAAGCTGCTCAGCTCTTGCTTGGTGAAGCCGTTGCTGTGGATGATTTTCATCTGTTTGACCAAAGTGCTTTTCCCGCTCTCTGCTGCTCCTGCAAGGAGGGTAGACAAGAGTTTTGACTTCCACATTCCAACCGGACACCCGGGGATTATTTAAGTAAGCGCCTCCCGGGTAAAAGTTGTTCTTGACAGTCGGTCTCACCCAGAATGAGGATTTTAACCACATTCATCTCCCGCTTTGCGTATTCGTACAGGTCTCTGTCTATCTTGGCGCTGTTTATCTTCGCCTTCTTCTCCTCCTCTGTATCTTCGGTCCCGAGGCACAGTCCCATCCTGAGCGATCATCTCCTCTCCGACCCAGACGGACAGAGGAAACCTATAAAACTGCGAGCTCGTCACCCACTCCAAAAATGATAATCAGAATAAACTTCCCAGAGAATTAAAAAAACTCTGATTAAAGTTTGTTTAAAATAAAAAAAGAAAAAAAAAGGAGAAGATTTCAGGCCATCTTGCATGATTTCCAGACTCCTGCTGGCAGTTGATCGCCAAGCCTTCAGGCAAAACTGTTTTCACTCATGGCTCCGAGCGCTTTCTCCGCCTCCCAGCGCCAGATTTACTCTGCGGTTAAAAAACCCAAAAATAACAGACCCAGAGCCGAGCTGTTCCTCCGCAGGTCAGCCTCCTGCTCTGCCCAACAGAGGAAAAAGAGCCCCAGCTCTCCCACGGCTGCCCGCCGCCCAGATGGAAACCTCTCGGACCTCCCTTGGGGAAGTGACGTGGGCTCCGTTGGGTCTCACCTGAAAACTTTCAGCTCCAGCTCCGAACTTCGGCTTCCGACTAGTCGAAGTTTGCTACAGACGTGATGACGTGGTAATGAAAAGTCCACATGAAAGGGTTTCTGGCTCCGAGAACCAAACGTGTTCAAGGATTTAGTGCTCAATCACTTTTACAGCCGTCTCCGGAATGACCTCATCAGCGTCTCACATGACTGAAAGAAAAGCCATCATAATCTGCAGTTACCTTATCTGCTCCCGATCCTGGTTTCACTTTGTCTTATTCCCACGCATGTTTCACTTTAGGTCTCAGTTTGGCTTTGCTCATCACCTTGAGTGTGTTCATTTGTCCTCTGTGTAACGATGTATAAAGCTCACATTGTAAGGCTCTGGATCGGGAAAGGGTTAATTCATCCTTTCTTCCATTCCGTCTTTCATTTTTCTTTCTTTCCTTGAATGAGTTTAATCTGGGCCATGGCTTCATTAGTATTCTGAGGAGTTCATGAGGCAGCCCAGATCATCACTCCTCCTCCACCGTGTCTGACTGTTGCAATGAGGTGTGTGAGTTTGCCCATTTTCTTACCTACATGTTGCCAAAATAGATCTTATATGCATGTGGAAATGTAATGGGACCCCATGTGTTTAACCGCTGCTTATCAGTTGCTTTATGTCAGTTGAGTATTTTGATAAAGTGTTGAACTTTATACACATTAACAGAGCATGTCAGCCTTAAGGGATGCGTCAGACATTTCACTTTTCTCATTTTTTTTAGCAGTTTCTTGGGGCATCACCTGGTCTTGCGTACCTGGACGGCCACGCCTCAGAGGATTACACACTAAATTTTCCACACACTGTAGAATATGAGACACCTGTTGTTTGTAAATGGCCTTGTAACCCTTTTTGCAGCACCTTTGGTTTATATGAGGCCATTACTTCTTCCTCACCAGAGCATTCCTTGGAAGAGAGGAACAAGCTTGTTATCAAATACCAAAATGATGTGAGACCTGATGGCTCACGGTATCTGATGAGGACATTCCTCAGGCAGAAAAATGCTATCAAAGCACACGTTTATCCAAAACCGCTCTGTTATGGTGTGTGAAACTAAAGTGTTATGAATAGATGCCACTTAGAGAGAAAGTGGAAAGAAAGAAAAACAATTTCTAGAAACTGTGCAGCTGAATAAATAAACATTGACTGAAATCTTTCAGTTTCTTTGCACAAGCACAGTGTAAAAATGCATAAAAGGTATCGTTGTCTACACATAAAATTGATTTCGGTTACTCTTGGCTCACATCTCTCAAGTGTCAACAACAAAAAACAACATTTAAAAACCCCTAACAGTATAAAACAAAATAACGTAAAAAAGTAAAGGTTCAAACCTGATTCTAAGATGTGAACTTAATCAGGTCAGGGGGGTGTTGTTACAGTGCAGCTCTAATAGGTGTCCCTGCTCAGCTGACAAAACAAAACCAACCAATCAGAGAGCAGGTCAACATTTGTAGAGGAAATAAAACACCAAAAGGTCCAAAAGCTCACCGAAAACAACCTAACTGGCCAACTGGACAAAAACACCCACATACCCAGAACCCGGAGACACAGAGAGAAACCTTACTGAACCTACACTGACCTCCTGTTGGGATAGTTACTTTACAACAAACCCAGATGTGTTTTCTTTGCTTATGCTGGAATTTATTTATGCGCTGAATTTTTATTTGTGGTATCAAAGTAAATGAAGCTGAACAGACAAATGCACACTTGTCCAATTTAGATTTGTGGACAAAGAAAAACTAGAAAAATATGTTGGTTTTTTTCATACCAGTTTACAATTGTGAGCTAATTTGCACTGAAATCTGTGGTTGTATCGTAACACAACACATTAAATCACGGATGTTGGCCTTATTTGTTCATTTACTATCTAAACTTTAAATAAACAACAAAAAGGGCCACTCAAAAAAGGCAAACTCATTTTCATTTTGGGTCTTGTAAAGATTAGAAATGTCCTCCATAGGCCGGTTACGGCAGAGCGAGAACGTATCGATCATAAACTATTAAAACGTGAATAAATCTCTGCATTCGATGACTTCTTAAAGTTAAATAATACTGAACATCTTTTCACACTGATATGATTTGGCAGTGTATAGATAAAATCTACTTTGATTTGATTGGTAAAATATTTGAGGCCAAAACTTCTATCTTCTATGAACGTGTCCCTCAACAGTCTGGAGGGCCATATAAAAAGCTTTGGCGGGCTGGATTTGGCCCCCGGGCCTCGAGTTTGACACATATCGTATACCAGAGAAAACTTGGTGTCACAACAGATCACCTGTTCTGGGGTCACAGTTCGACATAAAATCCTTGCAGCGGAACTTTCTTACTTTCTGAATTCATTTCCTCAAACGCGCCACTCAAAACATGGCGTCGACCGCGACGCTCGCGCGGCCTCTTCTTTTGTTAGCGACGCTTCAATTTCTCGGCCAGTATTACGACTCAAAGGGTGAATAAATGCTTTGAAAGAAATAATGAATAAATATACAAAATGTGACATTACTAAATGTGATTTAATACCACTTTGGAAGATGACGGCGCACACTGTAAAGTCACGCTGCCGTTTGTCGTGCGAGCGCTGCCGGTGAGTTAGCTTCAGTTGTTTCGGAGCGACTGTGGCCTCATTTCTCCGCCCCAGTGAACCAGGACTATGTGCTGATCGCACAAACGTCCAGCTGCATGAATTAACACGTGACGCTTGTCACAGATTACTCATTTTATTTGACAAAGTGAAATACACACGCACACACACACAAAAGGTTGTTACTCAAAAGCTGCGAAAAGCGCCAACATTTTAAAAAAATACCAGGTAAGTTTATATCTCACCACGTTTCAACCATTTTGTTTTCAAGGATCACATTAAGAGAAGAAAACAACAGATAAGGTCTGAAAATGAAACTCTTTCCTTTCCTTGGATTGTCTCATAAGAACAGAAGAAAATATGTTATTTCAATCAAACAGCTGCAGAGACAGAAGTGGTTTAAACTAACAGCCCTTACAATAATTTATAGCTTCAGGATCGAGGCACTACGTTCCTCTCACACGCTCACGTTCCTCTCTACTGTCTGCACTCGCTCACACTGACACACATTCAGTCACACTTCGTGCAAATTCAGGTGGTTAAAATCCACAGATAAAAATTGACACACTATTTCACAAGTTGTTAAACAAAGCTGCGAGTTGACCCTGACAAAAACAAAGCTATAGCTAGAAATTAACGGTGATACATTACAGCGCATTAAACATTACCTTCGCTTAAAAGACCGACGTTAACAGTTCATAAGTTACGAATAAAATCCCAAACTCAACATTCTTTCACGTGTAGTGTGTGACTCAAACGGGAAAAAAAGTAAACCTAACGGAGAGAAAAGTGAAGTTTTCTTTGGAGGAGTAAAGAATTCAGCTGATACTTTTTTTTTTTTTTTTTTTTGAAAACTGAGATAGTATAGAGGATCTGAAACAGGCTGGCCCTGCTGGATCATCCTCCTTAAAGCTGAGTTGTACCTGGATGCATAAACCAGATTAAAAACTGTCCAGGCGTGTTAATGTGCCACAGCTTCATCCTGCTGCGCCTCCTGCTGCTGCTGGTGTTCTCTCCTCTTCATCGCTTCGAACACCGCCATCTCCTTAGCCTCCTTTTTCTGGTTCCTGGCTTCATACTGCAGCCTGGAAGCCCAACAGATATTTAAAGATAAATCAAATAAACAGGTTAAACTGTGCTGCGTCGCTCCGGCGGTGCAGTTTGTGCGGCGCGTCACCTGTTTGCGATGATCCTCTGCACGATGTCATCGGTGGTGAGACTGTTCCCGCTGTCGATGGTTCTGAAGATCCCCCTCCTCCTCGGCTCCTAAAGGACGAACACACAACTTACTGCATCAAAGCAATCAAGAGCCAAAACCAAATGGAGACCTTCACTAAAATATCACTGCAGAAACTGGGTCTCCTGGCGCCACCTTGAGTTACAAAATAGCAATGTAATAAATGAAGCAATGTAGTGATTACAACTCCTGGGTGCTGAACAGATTGTGTGTGGCAGTACTTTTTAAACATCGTTTTTTGTTGTTGTTGTTGTACTCACAGCGTACGGGTCGACCCCGTCCTTGTCTGGGAACACCTCGGTTTTGCCGTGACAAACCAAATCCACCTGGAAAGTAACAGAAATGCAGAAAACAGCAATAAATGTAGCATCCCTAGTTTATCTAAAGCAGTGAAAGATCAGGATGATGTCATGTCAAACAGCAAAAAAAGGTGTTTAAGTAGTTTTGTTTAACACATTTTTAAAGTTACTATAAGGCGCACCTTCAATGAATGGCCTATTTTAAAACTTTTTTCATATATAAGGCGCACCGCATTATAAGGCGCATAGAATAGACACTACAGTTAGGATTACAACCCGTCCCGTATTGAACCTGAATGAGACATGATTTGTTCTGTACTCTACAAATATGGATGTGTAATAATAAAGAAATGGTCCCCGAGTACTTTATATCGCAGGCTGCCCCAGTCATTGTTTCACTCACAGTGTTGGTGTTGCGATATTGTGCCCAACTGCTTTCTGGGTAACACGCTGCCGCCGCAGTCTCTGTCTCTCTTCCCCCCGCCCCCTCCCGGCTTTAAATGTATAGGGGCTGGTCCCTTGGTAACCCTAAATTAAGTAACCTGAAAGCTGTTCTTGTTTAGCATGGATAAATTACTTTGATTTCCATAATCTCCACTGGGGAAACATGTCTTCAAATAAAAATTGTGAAGAAACAATTTGCCTGTTAGAAGTTCCACTATATGGAAATTATCATCAATAAAACAGTCAGACAGAGGATGAATGACAAGGTTTTCAGCGCTATTAAATAAAAACCTGGTACAGTGAATGATAGTTTTTGGTGTTTTTACACTTTCTTCTTGCATTTGGGAGCAATTTGCAGCCATGTTTCGGCCAGGCTGCTATTGTTCTCTTTAGCTGAACAGATAACATAGGTGCTAATTAATCCATTAAGAGAGAGTGAGGAACTCACCTTGAAATGATCCAACAGGTCCTTGCCCACTGTATAAGGAGCGCCAATCACCACCTCTGACACATACTATACACACGCACACACACACACGCACACACACACACACACACACACACACACATACACGCACAGGGAAACAATTAGGGAAAACAAAATCTCCCGATACCTTTATTCTTCTATAAACGACTCTTAACCACAAAGCAAAGCTAAAACTTTTTGCTTCCTTAAATGTTAAGAAATGTTGAAGTCTCTCAAAAGACCTTTCTCAGAACTGATAGCAGAGCACAGACACCGATTGTGTAACATTGATATAACTGACACCAACACACACACACACACACTCGCGCACACAATGCAGACAGGTAACAAGGATTCATTGTTCTTGGCTGACCGCTAACTAGCAGGAATGAAGGGCACAGAGCCCGGTTCAGGCCGCGGTGCTGCGAACATGAAGAGCAGAAGAGCAGCCCACCACTCTGAGCATCAAGCAGTGTGTGTGTGTGTGTGTGTGTGCGTGCGTGCGTGTGCGTGCGTGTGTGTCTGTTTGAATGGGAGCTCACCCGACAGGCGAGGACGCTCAGAGTCCTCTCGTGGATGTTCATGATTGGGTAGTTCTTCCCCTTGTAGCGGTTCACTTCCTGAAGATGGTGGAAGGAGTCAGGGAGTGGTTTTACATTCATATCAACTAGATGTTTAGTTTTGACGGCAGCAGAGGTTTAAAAGTTAAACTTTCTCCCAATCCTGGACAGCAGACGACGAGTTTCCGAGTCCAAACAGGTTAACTGTGCTTTCAACTGATCTTTCTAGTGCAAAATGTAGTAATTGGAGATTAGTGGAGTTCAGCACACCTGGTCAAAGTGCAGACCGACGATAACATAGGCCCTCTCCGCCTGCTTATAAACCATCTCCAGGAAGTCAACATGGCCGATGTCTGCAGAAGGTCAGAGGTCAAGGCAGAAACATTTCTAATCAGGAGGGAGCTCATAAAACAACACAGCCTCTTCCATTTTGCTGCTGTTTTGTTATATTTTCGTTATTTACTGCGGCAGATTCTCAAAGCAAACAGCATTAAACACATGAAGACGCTAAGACCAGCAGATGGGACCAGTAAGAGAATACCTTCTATATTTTGCTACATCTCTGACCCGGGTTTCGTAAAGCCAGAAATGTGACGGATTCCTTTTTTCCTCTCTTTTCATAGATGTTTAAAAATTGCCCGCAGTTCTCAGTGGATTACTTTTTTTGAGCTCAACTTAAGTAATACAAACACCACTGCTTTTTTAGAACGTGATGCTAGTTACTATAGCTGTAAATCATATTAAAAAATATATAAACAAAGGCAGACGGTATGCCATAACGCATGCAAAATGCCTGGTTCGTATGTGGGGAAACTGCCTCAGAGCAGAGTTATGCTGTACGGTTAGCAGACTTGTTCCAGGACCAGCTGTGCTGATGTACGCTGTTACAGAATTAGACAAATACTAACATTTAAGCACATTTTCTCGTGTGATAAAAGGATACGGAAAAGATCAAAAGCTCCCGCCACATAGATGATGGTGTCTCCAGGCTGCGGCTCCTTCCCTGAGGCAAACTGGATGATCTTCTGGGATGTTTGCAGGAACTGAGACACCCCCGTCCACGGACTGTGGACTGTCGCACCCTAAAAGACAACAACGGCAGAACTTAACAGAGACTCTCCACTGTCGCTGCAATGACAGAACGAAAGCCATGTGTAGTTTCATGTCTCTCAAGACGGAAACCATTCATTTACCTTTCCAAAGTTGTCAGTGTGGAGCTGGTAATCTGTGTTTTCCTGCAGAGAGAAGCACGCCAGATCAGAGGCACGGTAAGCAACAGCGGGCGACATGCTGAACACAGCAGCGTGAACCTACCATGTTGCTGTGGTGGGCTTTGGTCATCAGCAGCATTCGTCCCACCAGGTCGGTGGTGGAGACGCCCTGAGTGCGTTTACACTCTCTGTAGCGCCCGGCACTCTTAACCTCTGCGTACGTGTCCTTGCCGTCAACGGTTAGCGTGATGTCATCTGACAGACAGGAAGCAGGAGCTCAAACTTTGAAGGAGCTTCCACCAAATCATCTGCAGCACTTTACAAAAGTATGCACACTTTTTTCTAATTTTGTCATCCACTAACTAACATGTTTTATTGGGATACTATGTGATGAGGTCGTGTATAACTGTGAAGTACAAGGGGGGAAAAAATACACAGGTTTCCAAATTTTCTCAGAGAAAATCTGAAAAGTGTGGGGTGCACTTGCACGTAGGCCAAAAAGTTGCGTTTTGATCTCGTCTGATAGAAGCACATTCATCTACGTGTTTGTCTGCAGTGTCCACTTCACAGCCTGACCTGTGGAGAACTGGAAAAAGGACCCGTTCTTTAATAAAGGCCAGATTTGTTGTGCACATCGCTGGTTGTGTGAAGTGAAGATGTCTGTGAACACCTCAAACTTTTGCCTGATAGAAAAGTACGGCGAGAAAAAAAACCCTACACAGAATGTGAGACTGAATAGTCCTGTCGCAACAAAATTTAAGACGTGTGATTCACGTATTTAAGGCCAACTTACATTTGCTTTAAGACATTAAAAAGCCTTTATAAATAAGGTAATTTATTTTGGATAAATTACCTTAAGACTTTTTAAGCAGAGACCCTGTTCACACTAAGCGTTATTTTGTGTTGATTTATCACATCAAACCCAAATGAAACAAAGTGGAGTGTATTGTCGAAACGTGACAAAATGTGTGTTAAAACAAAGGCTGCCTCACCTCCGTGCACACAGGAGTCACAGTTGTATTTGTCCAAAGTCTCCAGAGTGGTGACATAAGGTGCTCCCTCTACTATCTCATCCACCCACTTGATGGCGCGGACCATCTTGTAGCGTTCTTCCTGAGTGAAAACCGGAGGACCTTTGTGTTTGGAAATCTCAGCTGTGAAAAGAAATTCTTGGAGTCAGATGCTTATTACTGGCATGTCTGCGTCATCACAGCTTTTACATGAAACGTAATATGTCATGTCTTTATTAATACAAAAACATTCAAACGTGAAGGAGGAGATTCATCTCATGTGCATTGGTCTTACCATCTGTGTGGACCCCAACTATGAGGTAATCTCCCATCGACTTAGCCTGCCGCAGCTGGTTGGAGTGACCGTAGTGCACCATGTCGTAGCTGTGGAAACAAGACACTAGGAGTTTTAAAAACAATAGCTTGAAGAGGGCACTGCTTCAGGTCAAAAGAGGTAAAACAACAACCACCCAGAGGGAGGCTGCAGCAACAGCACCCCCGCCGACAGGCTTTCTTCTTTTAAAAGCAACTATTATCTTTTAAATGTCCTCCAAGCAAAGACGGTCAGGGCCAACTAAACAATCCTTTTTAGGTTGAGTATTCACAATTCGGCTCCATGTTTGAGGCTTTCCAAAATTATCTGAGTTAATTTCACAAAACAGTGTGGGGCTGGTGGGTTGTAGTGATAAAGGTCACTAGGACGAAGGTAATGGCCACAGGCATCCTGTCGGCCACCGATGAGCAATGTTTATTTGACTTCAGTCAATAAGTAACTAAGGCAATTGATGCTTTGCTGTACTAAACCAGGTATTTGACTCAATGAGAAAAGGTAAATATGAGGAGAAGCAGCTGCTTTTACTAATACAATTAATAAATAACTAATTTGGACACTTTTGATTTGTAGGGAGTTAAAAATGTTTTCCAGCTCTGTAAGATTACAGAAAAAACCTTTTCTTTACTGAAGTAAAAGTGGATTCCAGCAGCGCATTAAGGCCAGAGATTACCAGAAACATCCAGGAGTTTAGATCCATTTGACCAAGCCGATCGCTTTTGTTGTGAATCATGATCGGTGGTGTTGTGGATAAAACGATTCTGTGTCCTTCCTCTGTCTCTTTTATCTGCTCACACTGCCACTGCTTACATAACCATAACACATGAGACTGGCGACAGTCACACATGAACAAAATGAAACTGATAACCAATACCCTTTAGGGAGGGTCCAGAGTGTGGAGAAGATAAAAGCAGAACTCGCTCTACAATGAATGTCACTCTGTATCTGTTCCATTTGGATGATTTTGTAACATTTGATCATTTTTTGCATCAAATCCTGTTTTAAACTTTACAAAACTCATATCAGTGTAAAACTCAGAGGAGTTTTGTGGTCGGGACCCTTAACCGGTGAAACGGACTTGGTTGTTGCACAGAGAGGGCTAAAAAGGTGCACTACGACAGTGGTCAGAACCAAAATAAATGACAAAAGATAAAATAAAGTGTTGTCTGAAGTTAACAATTAAGCATGTGAATATGTTTGCTTTTGGGAATGGGTCTGAGTTTAGTCAGAGGCTTCTTCAGAGTCACTGTAATACTGACTGCTACAACAAATCCTTCCTGCCCAACAGTATCTATGACAACTCTGAATAATATGAAATACAGTAACACTACATTTCTACACAAGAACAACAATACACAACTAGAAAATTTCTGAAGAAATTTAATTGGGGCCTGCCAAAATGTGCCCGTCGGTTGAACCCAGCGTTCTGATGCTAAAAATTAGCATCAATGCTAATGTAAACTACAATGTACTCAATAGCATGTGGAGAGTTATAAGCATGTTGAGTAACATGGACTTACTCCATTCAATATCTTAAAATTAGTGTATAAGCTAAAATTAGCCAAAATGCTAATTGTTGTTCAAAAAACATAAGATTTCTTCTGCTCTTTTGAAATACTACTTAACTTACAATAAGTACTACTCAACAAGAATTGTGCAGTTATTTTTTTCTGAAAAGTGAAAGTTTTCATTTTTTTTGTCATTGGTGGTAAATATATTATAAAACAGACATTCAATACAATAGCAAAAATCCGATTTATACTACGGAGCAGTTTGCCACCAGAAAAAAGTGCTCATCTCAACACCAAATTAATTAATGTTTATAAAACATAAACTCTTTTGAAATACTCTTTATCTGTTTAGACACAAGAAATTTAGTTGGTAAATTTTGCAAAAGTAAAAGTCAGATGTTTACTTTGTGGCACTTTACTACCAGAAAACGTGTTCAAATAGAAATGGAGGGCTGGCGGACATTGCATGAGGCCATGTGCTCGGAAGAAACAGTTTTGTTCAGTTCAGATTTTTTGTATGTCCAATAGTTAGTGAATGACAGACAAAATTAGACAAAATTGGCTAATTAAGAGACCAATTAGCCTAAACACTTATTTTCCCAAATAGTCGAAAAAACCGGAGCACCCGGAGAAAAACTTTGCATCCAATCCATCCATCCAATTATGCAATTGATAATTGTTACCGCCCATAATCCTGAGCAGTCAAGTGGAGAGGAACAGCTTCCTCTTAACAGGAAGACACTCCAGCTTAGAGAGACTGGTCATATTCTGTGAGCAGTTAAAAATTAAGACGACTAAGTAGACAGAAAATAAAGAAACACTAGGGCTGGAAGACATTGTATGAGGCCATTGAAGGAGTGTGTGCTAAAAAGACACACATTAAGAATCTGAAATAGACAAGTTCATATTCTTCGTGAACAGTCAGTGAGTGAGAAAAACCAGAGCACCGAAGAAAACCTATGCATTTAATTTAGTTTAAAGAGTGTGTTTGTCATGAAATATGGGTGATGGTGGTGAGAGAGAACGCACCAGACCCAGATAGGAGATGAGTGATGGTTTTAATGATGAAAAAACAGCTCAAAACAGTCCAAG
The DNA here is from genome assembly GCF_000485575.1 of Poecilia formosa. Taxonomy (NCBI): domain Eukaryota; kingdom Metazoa; phylum Chordata; class Actinopteri; order Cyprinodontiformes; family Poeciliidae; genus Poecilia; species Poecilia formosa. The sequence continues at coordinate 294,121 of NW_006800195.1, read as the reverse complement.
GAACAGCCAGCACAGTTGAGCGGAAGGCTAATGCTCATCACTGGTAGCAACTGATCAAACAAGACTGACATGAGAGCTGAAGATGACACAGGACAGTAACGACAGTTCCACTGTGACGACTCTAACGACTAGGATCCAAAAGCACAGAGAAAATAGGTGGCATAAATACACAGGGGGTAATCACAGAACAAGACAACCTGGGAACAATCAAAGGGGAAGACAGGACAGCTCAGAGACTCACAAGAACCGGAACCTAAAATAAACACACAGAGAAAAATCAAATCCCCACAGTGTCCATTTAAAGCGGTGGTCCCTAAACTACGGCCCGCGGGTAGTTTGGGGACTAAACTACCCAAATTTTTGGTAGTTTAGACACATTTTGGTGACCCAACTTTGGGGCCACCAAAATGTTCATCAAATGTTCAGGGGGCCACATTTGGTGCAGCCCCCTGAACAATACCAGAGAGAATTTACATTTTTTTTTCCATATACCGTATTTTCTGGACTATAAGCCGCTACTTTTTTCCTAAGCTTTGAACCATGCGGCTTATAGCCCGGTGCGGCTTGTATGTGGATTTTTCTTCAACCACCAGGGGCTCTTTAGCAGGAAGTGAATCATTGGAAGTCAAAATTGGAAATTAAAGAAGAAAGTGCCCATTAAAACGGAATTAGGTTTTAATAGGGAATTGAAATTTGAGAATGTTGTTGATCAGTTAAATAGCATTGAGGGGATACTGGGATCATTATGAGAATTTGAGGTATACATATTAGGATCCAGTAGATGGCGGTAGTGCAACAATAATGGATGCAAGCTGCCGTTGAAATCTGAAGAAGAAGAAGAAGAAGAAGAAGAAGAAGAAGAATGCGCCCATTTTCATTTAGCACATGCTAGTAGCACATGCTAGTAGCAGACACGAAGGATCAGCACTTTTACTGTTAAAGTTACCGTTCGGAAACTACCGTAATCAGTTCAGTTAAATCTAAACTTGGTAACTTTTTCTTTGTCAACCGCAATAAATGTGATATTTATTTATACTTTGTTATTACTCAAATTTTGGGTGTCCGCCCCCCTCTGCTGCTGCGGCATCACTGTGGAAAACCTGGAGCGGAAGAGATATCTATATGTGTATGTTTACTGGTTTTTTAAAAAAAAAACTTTGGGGGTGCGGCTTATAGTCTGGAAAATATGGTATTTATTTAATAAATAGTGTTATTTCCTGGATTTTTTCTGCGAAGAACCCAAAGAGGATTATTTGATCGTGCTTTCTGGAAAACAATACATTTTTACATTTAGGCACTCCTGGAATCGTCACACTTTTTCTGTTACAAACTGATTCCGGTCCCCTCCAGAGAAGGGAAAAGTTATGTGGTCCTCACAGGATAAAGTTTGGGGACTCCTGATTTAAAGAGTGCCTCTGTTCTATCAGATAGCCATACGCTGTCAGGATAGCATACATGCAGTGAGTACGCAAGCCCGCGCATGCGCATTAAGAAGTCCGACCGTTAGTGGAGTTGTCAGTTCAGCATACGCAACAAGTTATGACGAAAATAAGTCATTAAATTGTTTATAATATGATAACTAGATAGCTATATATGCGTTGTCGTGGTTTCAAAGTGTATTTAAAGCAGGATAGCTGCAGCTACAACACACGCCCGTGTAAAACTCATTAACTACTTAACCGCCAAGTCAGGATGCCATAAAGCTGTTAATAACAAAAGGCGCTTTCGCACTGCACGGAACGGTACGGAACGGAACGGTTGTGTTCGCATCACACTCCGGGGTGCCATCGAAGCCGTGCCGGACGTCATTATTTTTAAAACTAAACAATGTGGTTTGAGTTGGTTGGTTGCTAACTGCCAATTTAATAAAGAAGAACAGTTACTACTACAACGACAACAATGGACGACATGGATTTAATTTTGCTGCTCATCAACCTCATACAATTAATTAAATTCCGCCAACAAGCAACCCTCAGAAGACAAAATACTGAACGACTTCTACGTATTGCCAGGAGAAATACCGAAGAAAAATACCGTAGTCTGTAGTATAGTAATATAGTAGTGAGAGCCAGCTGTCAACGGAAAATCAACGTCTGACTCCATAACAACCAGCGGCCAATCAGCTGCTGGTTCTAAGCAGAACCGCTTGGCCGGAACGATTGGAACCACAGCTCTTGTGGTTCCATGGGGCCGGGTGGAACCGGTCGCAAGTTGTAATGCGAACACAACCGTTCCGTTCCGTTCCGTGCAGTGCGAAAGCGCCTAAAGTATATGATGATCTACGTCATGATTCTATGTTGCTGATTAAATAAAATCATATGGTAATGACAGCGTATAGATGTCTGAGCTAAGCGTATGACTATCTGACAACGTATGCTGATCTGACAGAACACCCTCCCAACAGTTAGCAAGCGAGAGACAAAGGTAAATTTAAAAGACACCAATTAGCCTAATCACTTTTCCTCCGAATGGCAGGAAAAACCGGAGCACCCGGAGAAAACGGGTAACACTTTATTTGAAGGGGTGTGCATAAGACTGACATAACACTGTCATAAACATGACATAACACTGTCATAAACATGAAGAAGTCTTTATGAATGTTTATGACAGTTGCCATGAAGTGTCATTCGGTAAATAATGACACTTTTAATGCAAAGTTGCTCTAAAAGTTCATCTAAAGTGCCAACTTTGCATGATTTTGTAAATAATGACAACTTAATGCAAAGTTGGCACTTTTAATGGACTTTCAATGCAACTTTTAGCGCAACTTTGCATTGAATGTGTCATTATTTACAGAATGACACTTAATGACAAGTGAGAGACAAAGGTAAATTTGAAAGACACCAATTAGCCAAATCACTTTTTTCCCCGAAAGGTAGGAAAAACCGGAGCACCCGGAGAAAACCTATGCATCCCATTTAAAGAGTGTATCGTAGAAAGGAACACAATGTTCAGTACAGGTAGGGATACAAATTATTAATTAATTAGTTAATCTAAAATTGATTAGATTAAAACAGAAAATTATGGTTATTGTCAAACAAAACAAAGTCTATGCGGACGTTATTATTTAATGATGGAACTGTCTGTCCGTCTGTCCGTCCGTCTATGCGTCTTCTTCTGCTTCTCCATCCGCTTCGGATCGCAGGGATAGCAGCCTAAGTAAGGAGGCCCAGATTTGCCTCTCCCCCGCCATTTGGTCCAGGAGTTCCCAGATCAGCTGAGGAACGTAGTCCCTCAGGCGTGTCCTGGGTCTTCCCCTTGACCGTCTCCCGGTGGGATGTGCCTGAAACACCTCACCAGGGAGGCGTCCAGGAGGCATCCTAACCAGATTTTCCGGCTCAAGAACATGGCCTTAGATTTGGAGGCACTCATCCTCATCCCGGCCACTTCGCACTCGGCTGCGAATCGCTCCAGTGAGAGCTGTAGATCACGACCTGATGAAAGCAGTAGGACCACATCTTCTGCAAAAAGCAGAGACGCGATCTTAAGGCCACCAAATCAGATCCCCTCAACACCTTGGCTGTGCCTAAAAATTCTGTCCATAAAAATATTGAATAGAATTAGTGGCAAAGAGCAGCTTTGGCGGAGTGCAACTCTCACTGGAAACGAGCCCGAGTTACTGCCGGGAATGAGGATCAGACTCTGATACTGGTCGTACAGGAAGCTCAGGATCAGATCACCAAGGTCCCCCACCTTCAGCTGCCATCCTTTTGATACTGCAGCCCAAAGCTCCATGGGTTAAAGCCCAGCTCCATGATCACAAACGCACCTCATGCTGAATTGCTGCGTTTAATCCCTAATGAGGGAAATTTAAAGTACTCTACTGAGGCCCTCCTGCCAGGTTGCTCGCTAATTTTTCTCTGCTGAGCTTCCATGGAAAAAACCCTCCTGCCTGCTGATATAAAAGGCCGCATTTCAGGCTTACTTTTGCTAGGTGGTGTTGGCTTCAGCTGGTTTGTATTGTGAGGTGTTGTGAGGTTGTCTTGAAACACTGGCTCCAACTTGCCTTCACTCTGAAGCAGAATTATTTGATTACTTATTGATGACGTCTTGGGTAGCTGGAAGGGTTTTTCCTGAATTGGTGGTAGAACTGGGACTTTTTGATCGTTGGTTTGTGGTTCAGCTTTTGGTCCTTCCAAAGCAATATAATCTTCAACAGCAATATCATCTTCAACCTCAGTCTCTTTGCTTTTCATTAATTTCTTCAAATTGTCATGTTGTATCTTCTCAGTCATATACAAATCTGTCACCTTAAGCACTTGGTCATTGGCTTTTTTAATGTCATCTAGATACCTCGGCCTGTATTCTAGAAGCAAGTTTAACTGATTTTTTAGGTATGTATTTTCTCTCTCCAGGTTTAAAATAGTATATTCTGTGTGAGGTAAAATGTTGTTCGCAGCTGCAGCCGCAGCCGCAGCCGCAGCCGCTCTCTGTCGTCTCGTCCTGGAGGTCTCAACCTGATACCGCTTGAGTTTTCTCACCATCTGTTGTTTTTTCTTCAGACCTCTAGATGTCCTCTTTTGGTGTTTTTGCACCGCTAATACACCTGTAGATGAATTGATCCTTGCTTTAAACAGTTGCTTAGTAGCTTCCTCCATTGGATCTTTTGGAAGTTTTTTCTCAAGACTTTTATTTTCCTTGTCTGCCTCTTTCAACCGCTTTTCCAGAGCTTTTACCTTGCCCTCAAGAAGTCTGTACTTGTCATTTTCTCTCAAAATCTCTCTATTCTTCATGGTGATTTCGTCAGTCTTTCGGGAGACCGTAAGCTCAAGCTTCTTCACTTCACTTTGGTACTTTTCAACCTTCACTTTGTATGCTCTGATTTCAGACATCATTTGTTTTGAGTCCCTCTCAAGGTTTTTTAAAGAGGTCTGAAGCTCTTTGACTTTATTTTTGTTGTCTTTTACCTCAGACAACTGAGTCCTGTGGGAACTCCGGTTCTCTACCTCGTGTTTTATCTTTGGGATTTTCTGACTTTCCAGGTGTTTGTTTTTCTTGAGAGAGCTGTTTAGCTCTTTGGTGATTGAATTGATTTTCTTATTTAAAAGCTCAATTTGTTCATGAGCTTTTTCCAAATCCTCCTGCAGTGGGTTCTGCTCGGTCAGTAAAGTAGATCTCTCCCTAAGTCTTTGTAAAACATCTATAACCAAGATAATCAATTCATCTTTAGTCATTTGTCTAATTTGAGACTGTGTTAATGAATCAATGTCAATTTGCGACATTTTGATTGTCCAAGCGATGTATCAGAAAAGCTACGAAAAAAATGCAATGTTAAATCCAATACGGAAAAACCAAAGCTGCTACTTCTACAAATTTGATTTGTAGAAATTTGATCAGATGCAGAACATTCAAGGCATCTCTTTCTTATGACACCACAACACTTTGACATCATCAGATTCCATCAGTGGAATAATGTAATGTATGCTATGTTGCTAGGCAACAGCAAACCCAGCTCACTTTCCAGCCTCCTGGCTGTTTCTACTTTATTGTACAAAACAACCCAATTTTACAAGCACATATACTTTTTATACAATATCTTGAGTGACTAGGAGTCAGTGATTACACTAAGAAAGAGAAAGAAACAAAGGGGTTACAGAATGACATGAACGTTATATGACCCATCAAGTGATTATTATTAGAAAACTAGACATATTAAATTCCTGAATTTAAGGCGGGCCCTTTAGTTTAGACCAGGCATCCGCCTCTGGAAAGAGTCAGGAACATCCTTTGCACAAGCCTGACATGTAGAACTGAGGGTGATGTGATTAAACGTCGCAGTGCAATAACAAAAACACAACACGCGAATGTCGCGTAGTATGCTCAGACTGACGGTTATCAATTTTGCATATCTCCTTGTTGTAGCTCCCTTCTCAGGATCAAGCAGAACTTTTTGATACCACTTTTGTGGGGGTGCACGCAGCGGTACGAGCCGCATTAAGGGTGATGGAAGAACAAATAACTTCAAAGAAAAGCCTTTTTGGGTGTAGAACAATAGGTTCCTGCCATGCATTGCTTGGGCAGGCCCCAATAATACCATAACACTACATTTTAGAAATGACCAGGAAACCCCAAACTGTCCCGACTCAAAGGAATATTTATTAAAAATAAAACAAATCAGTTTAAAGTAAAAAAATAAAAATAAAAAAAATAAGGATTCAGTTTTGAACCAGAAGCTGTCAGAAGGTGTATTTGATTATATTACCCACCAAAATGATTTGTTTCTGGTTATGTTTATGTTTATGGCTGAAATGTGCTAAAACTTGATTCATAACTTCCTTGTTTTGCGCACAGGACCAAAAACAGATACATGATTCTGCAACACGAATCAGTTTTCTGAGCAGCAGAAGCAGCAGCCAAATCATGCAGAACTCCTAATCTAATAACACCAACAAGAGCTTAAGGTTTCACCAAATAACTTCCATCTGACAGCTTATAAAGGCACTTAAATAAGCGAGTTTAAGTCTTTATTTATGCCAGTAAAATGTGTGAGAAAAAAATAATATTGTTTCTCCTGGAGCCACTGACAGCAGGACTTACTATGCAGGCTAATTAGAATATAACTACATGTTATGTTACATTTAAACCAGCTATCAAACGCCTGTTTGCCGTCAGAATGAATGTGAAATAGTTTACCTAGAACAAACACTCATTACGATATGAATTAAAGGCACAGGAGGATTGTGAGATCCTCCTGTGCAGGGCATAATACTTTTTGGAGAGAGAGCTACTAGATTAACATAATTTATTACATTTAATTTAGATAGTTATATATTTAGAGTATTCTCGTGACCAAATATCAATTAATATGCAAAACAAATAGAAAAGCTATCACAACACATCGGTTATACTCCTGTCATTAACTGCTAAGTAGCATGCTAACGGTAGTAGCATGCTAGTCAGCCGACTTATTTCCTGCTGGGGTTTTCCACACAGACAGCTTTAAACCAGACGAGCTTACCTATGCCACTAATACCAGTACAAACAGACAGAGTCCGACTCACCATCCATCGCACCACAACCGGACCACCCTCTTCCTTTTCTCCGGACTACACGCGGAGGCACCCGGCTTATTGCAACCGGCTTCTCCGCTCTGATCCTCGTTAGCGTGGTGTCCGTTTTTGATCATTTCTACGTGTTTACAGAGATACGTTTAATGCTTTGGAGCTGCTTTGTGTTTTAGAAAGTTATTACAATCTGTGCTGAAAGAATTAAACAACAAAAGTCTTCAACAGGTCAACTCCGCTTCTGGAGATCGGACGGAATGTCACTGAACACCGGCCAACGCCTCCGATTGCGTCACACCGATCGAATGTTCTCACGATGACGTGGTGATTGCATAATTAATTGAAAAAGAGATTTAAAGAAACAGAGCCCGAATTTGAACCAATGTATACCACTAATAAAAAAGTGTTGTAATTTTGGTAATGCCACCCTATAATTCTGCTCCAGCTCCAATATATAATTTCTTTTAAGAGGCAGAATTGAACTGAGTCCATACAAAATATTATGCTGCTTTCCTTCCTTCTCCCAAATATAATAGCAACTAATCTTATAAAAAATGACATGTTTAGCAATCAAGACACATAAAACATTTTTTTAAATTAAAAATTATGCTTCAAGGTTCCTGCAAATGAATGTGCTTGATAGTACAGAACACATCTTAAAATCCCTAAATGAAAAAAAAAAAAAAATTATAAACTTTAAAAGAAACACTGGGTATGCACTTTAGATATTTGTACGATCCTATTGCATGTACTGATACCCACAAGAACATTCTGTTCATTTAGCGTAAGCCAGGTTTATATTTGGGAGGGGGGGGGGACTGTAATGGAAAATTTTATAATGTGCTCCTCACCCCTCTTGTGCTTTTGATTGTGTCTGATGAGATGATTGTGTTTGCATGATTTTATCATGAGATTGGCCAAGCTGCTCTCCTATAGATTTCCACAGTGTGACGTAACAGCAGAGACTGTCTGTGATCCAGGAGACAATCGGGGTGATACTTCGTCAACCCAGAACTGAGACTGCATTTCATAAGTTAAGTAACAACCTCCTTTCCTTAATAGATAAATGGCTAGGCGATCGGGGTTGGGCTCCACAGAATTGTTGGTACATCACAATCAGAGATTCACACCTATTGTTTAATCAAGTCTCTCTTCTCTGACCAGAACCTATAAAAAGACTCCCTCGACTCTGTATTCCTTTTCTCACCTTGCAAGGTTTTAATAAATTTCTTATTTCTTCTCATCCAGACTCTTGTTAAAGCAATTTTTTTTCCCACGACAGGACCCCCAGAAGGAACTCAACATAAGCAACAAACGTTTTTAATATTCTGGTTTTTGTTTAGCATCTGAATATCATCTTCAAAAAGAAAAATGTTCAAGTTTAATACCAGATGGTAGTAATAAACCATCAACAAACCATCTTAACATACAATTCTAATACACAGTTCTCAAGCTGCTTATGTTCCACACATTCCAGCAAGATGCTGCTCTTGTAATTAAACCCGTTAGCATTAAAATGCCAAGAAAACAAACAAAATGTTTTATAAACACTAGCACCTCTGGTGTTCCAATACGAGTTACAGTATTAAATGGTAAACATTGTTTTTTTTTTTTTTGTCTTATAAACAAATGCTTTACAAAATGCACCAAGGGAAAACAGAGTCCTCTTCACATTCAGGTTTAACACTGTTTTCAGTTTTAGGAGCTGTGAACCCAAGCTCATAAAAGCTGTTCAAGGTTTTTGATTTAATAAATTACATGATGGTCGCAACAATAAATGACCTTCCTGAGACAAAAAATAATCAATGTAATTGTTACCAACCAAATAAAACATTAAGTTATCACATAAAATAAGAAGTAACCAACATATGAGTAAAGTATGAAACTCTTCTTTTCTTACACCTCCGTAAACAAATTAAGATAATTGTAAAATAACCCAAAACATATACAGTTATGATGGCAGGTTACAGAACGACTACCAAGTTTAAGAAATAGTGTACGTAAACTACAACCCCTTCAAAGTAAACGCAAATGTACAGCAATGTAAAAAAATAAAATGTATGCGACTTTAACAAGCAACTTTTGAAAAATGGAGTAAAAATATATATTTTGCATGGAGAAAATTTATCAACAGTACAAAACTCAAAATCTTTTTTGCTGCCTTGCTTCTTCTGAAACGTTTCATTGACAAACAAAAGTCTAATTTTTCCCAAACGAACACTAAGGTAATTGACAGTTTACACGGTAGCACCAGAAGAACGATAATAATGTTTATCTAGTCAATCTCCTACCAGCAGGCAACATTGTTAAATCAAATTAGTTGCACAAAGGCTTGAAGAAAAAAAAAAAAGATTAAAAAATAAAAAAAAAGCTAACATGGTGCTGTGTATGCATATGGCGCATTCAGATGAGCGAAAAGTGCAGGAGTGTTTTCATTACTGTCCAAAACCTGAAAACTTCTTTCATCAAGATCTTTCTAAGACTTTTTAACCAACATTTTTCTTTATAGTAATTTCCATTGCTCAGTAATCCCACAGCAACTGAAGTGGGTTAAAATTGCAGTTCTTATTAACCCCGATCTGGTAACTACTGTAAAAAAAAAGGTAGCATTAAAAAAAAAAAAAACAAAAAAAAAAACTGCTACATGACGGGAGCTACTTTTAATTCCTGCTGCTGCTACAGAACGAATGTAGAACAAAATAACAGTGCAAAGAGCTTTATGTAAATCTCATCCCTCAGACACATGCTGCATGTGTATATTTATAATGTCAATACAGGCAGCAGCAGCATCTTAAAGCTGGAGTCTGCGCTCATCAATAAGATAAGGAACATAAATCACTGGTAGCACCTGAATGCACTTCATCATCTAAAATAACCTTCCCTCAGTTATGCTGCTTTTTTCTTTTTTTTCCTCCTGCCTTTGTTGTAGCCTCGACCGAACCAGCCGCCCTGCAGCGACGAGGTTTCCTCCGACGGCTGCTGCTGGTTCTCGGCGGAGGGGCTTTCCTGGCCGTCGGGGGCAGCTAAGACCTCACGGTTATGGCTTTGGACTTCTTCTGGGCGAAGAGGCGTAGCTAGTTTGAAAATAGGGTCCTCTGCTCTGAGGAGACAATCACAAAGAAAAAAAAAAAAACCCGTAGACAGTCAGCCATTTTGTTTTGTTGTTTACATTTTTGCGTGCTTTCATAAAAGTATAGTGGCTTGTAAAAATGATTCAACATTCCAATTGCAAACTTACTAAAATAAAGTCACAGGACTGACCAAATTATGAAAACAAAGTATGGCTTGTAGTCCAATAAAAACTGTACATGCAGTAGTGCAACCAACTGCCTTCAGACGATATCAAATTAGTAAATAGAGTCCACCTGTGGGAATACCAATCTCCGTATAAATCCAGCTGTTCTGTGAAGACAGCTACAATGGAAAGGCTTAGGTCACATAATATATGTGTATTTGAGAATGGCTCAGTCAAAGTCCAGATTTGAATCCAGTTGACAATCTGTGACAAATCAAAAATAATGTTCTCATTCCCATCTGTTTGAAACTGAGCTGTTTCGCAAAGAAAAAAAAAAAATCGAAAAATGATGTTGCAACACTGACAGAGACAGCAAAAGGCTGTTATTGTAATTTATATCGGCATGTGATTTATTTTAGCCCTGTTCACCATTACCAGCATCTCCAACAGAAACATCCACTTATGTCCTTATTAGAGGAAGTTAAACGGAGCATCGTTTGCAACCCTGTTGCTTTATCCAATCCATACCTGTCGTATTCAGGAATCTGGATGTTCAGCTCCTCCATGAGGAGACTCATGACATCGTCACACTTGCCGTGAATTTTCAACACGGCCAGATCATCTTTTGGAGTCCACTGAAAACAAAAACAGGAACATAAAGTCTGGTGCAGAACATGAAGGCATTTAAAAAAAACAACAACCATCAAATCGACCGTACCTGCAGATTCACAATGTAGAGTTTGGGCCTTTTGTTTGCAGGCCTACTCATGGACCACAAGCAAGCATATTTCTTTAGCACCTGTTAAAGGAAAAAAAAAAAAAAGTCAAAACTCATTTATTTATGTTAGATGTGATTAGGTAGCAAAGAACTAGACTTTCTGTCACAACAATAAATGTTACTGGTTGATGAGCTGTCTCAGAAATGATTGTGATTTAAGATTATTTCCAAGCAATTTAAGCAAGTTCAGCCTCTCAAAGACTAATAAACTTTCATGTTGCACAGAACACGCCACAATGGAACTGGAAGACATTTATTTTGAATATCTAAAATAAAACACAACAACCAACAAAGAGGAAATACAAAATCTGCCTTCAGACTGGAGCCCAAGCAGAGTATGACGTCGGCCTCGTTGGCAGCCTCCGCCGCTCCCTTCCAGTTCAGAGGTTGTTCCAGGGTCCCACGTTCCCCAAAGTGCACTATGGTGTCTCTCAGCTCGCTGCCACAGTGGCTGCAGCGGCGCCCTGTCCCGTGGCGGTGCAGCGACGTCCGCTCCGTCACGTCAAATAAACGCACAAACTCCCTGGCAGGAGAACAGGAAGTGCACACCTGGAAACAGAGACGGTCGGGGCGACTCTGGTTACTTTGGGAGAAACTTCAGCAAGACGGTTTATGAAACAAGTCATGCATTTTGACTGGCAAAAAAAAACAACTTTACTTACAAACCTGTAATCTGTGAAAGCAGATGCCTTTTAGTTGTAACAATAATGAGAACAGCCTGCCTAAATCCTATCTGGTTATTAATTAAGAAAGCCACGTCTCACCTCCACATTCCCACATTCCCGCAAACTCATTCCAAAAACAGGTTTATGTAAATCTCTGACCAGAGCTACAGGTCATTTTGAGAGGCCGTAACAAACATCACAAGGCCTAAATCAAAATAAGAATATAGGTAAAAGTATTCATGAAGTTGGATCCCAACTATAATCAAACACAAACAGTGAAGTCAAAAATCCAGCAGCATGTAAAAAAAAAAGACATTCTAAAATGTCCACTGCTTTTGCAGAAGAACAAAAACTGAACTGTCTGACAACAACATCCTGATTTACTGGAAAGTAGAAATAATTTTAGTTTTAAGTGACAAAAATCAGTGTGAGATAAAAAAAGAAGCCATGGTCGAGGAGTGTTACCTCGATGAACATGTTGCCATGGAGCTCAGACAAAGCGTGTCGAGGCAGACCGCTTCGCAGGTGAAGTCCATCGCAGTTCTGAGAAACGACATGTTTCACCTAAATTGGGAGAAAAAAAGAGAAGACATTTAGATGTTCCTGGAAGAAAGGGAACAAACATCACCACCTGTTTGGGTTTTAACATACGAGCTTCTCTTTATGCAGCATCCTGATACACATGTGTGTGACGGTTGGTGCAGCTTTGCTCAAGTCTGAAGAGCTATAAAAGAAAACAGAAACAAGAGAGCAAAAATCAGTTCAGAATATTTCTGGAAATGGCTTTCAATTCAGCTATAACTCACCTAACGGTGCGGCCCTTCTGCAGCTGCGTCCACACCCCGTTAGGGCCTCTGTAGTCTGGGATGGAGGCTGCCTAAAATTAAAGTAGTCATCACTTCTGGGAAACCTTTAAGTCACAAAAACACAGAGGAAGAAAGGTCCGGCCTACCGTGCTGATTCCTGCTCCAGTGTAAACCACCAGGTGATTGGCTTGCTTGACAGCTGCAGCCAGCTGCTTGACTTTACTCTTCAATTCATCAGCATCGTCAAACACCTGCAAAAACGCGCATGAGGATAAATATGCTAGACTTATTAGAAATCAGGCAAAAAAGAGAACACATATGCTCATTTATAACTTTTTATTTATCTTTATTCGCACATCACAATCTCAGCTAATGGGAGCAATTTGATGGAAGGACCTCAGTATAGAACCCTGAGGTACTCCACTTGTGATTTTGAGTCTGTTCTGGTTGTAAAAAAAAGGGACCAATGGGCATACATTTATTTATACCAGCTTGGCCGGTGTATTTGTTCTCCTAGTGACAAAAATTACTGGCCTACAAGAGTATTTTCATTTTTATTTTTCCATTTGGTAGTCCGCTGCTGAGCTCATTCATTCATCCATCAATTGGTCTCACCTCCTCCTGCTTCCTCTTTAGGACATTTCTTCGGATCTGCCTCCTGCCGAGCTCGTCCACGGCCTCTCTGTGTAGCAGCAGCGCTGCAGCCTCTTCCTCCGACCGCTCAGCTTCAGGCTTCTTCAGAACCCGTCCGACCTGCGGAACAACCGAGAACCCTCTCAGAATTACCTCCATGGAAACCACAGATTTAAAGCCCCGACTGCTACATTAGCCTGCTAATGCGGTACACCGCTATCTAATTACGCTTTTCAAATGTCGTCTTACCAGTCGGAAAACTTTTCTCTCTCTTTCACGTTGTAGTATTTTAGCTTTTTCCAACGCTTTTCTCTCCGTCCGGGATGAATTCCCGGTCTCCGGATCCTCCTCCATTCCGACTCCGGTTAGCTGGAAACAAGCTAATCTATTCAAAACAAAGCGACCGAGAGCGGAGGCGGACGTTAGGAGAGTAGATCAACGCGACGAGGCGACCGACAGCGACCCCTGCTGCTCGGAGTGTGAAACTGCACTTAGATTCAGAAAGTTTAGAAAACAAATCCTTCCAAATAAACCAGTAAAGAAACTGAACTGTAAATGGATAGCATCTCGTTTCCCTAATTTTAATTTCTAACCTACTGAAATTAATTCCACATCAATATTGCCATGCTTTGTTGCTACGTTTGGCATTTTGTCTGTCATCTCATTTCCATTTACCCCAATATTTACTAGTATTCACAAAAATACTACCATACACCTCATTCTTTGTGTTGGATACATTGTCTGCTGTAACTGAGAATATCTCCTCTATCCTCTGAATTACTGTTATGTAAACTTTGCAATAATGAACTTCTGAACCAGTGATTGTTTTAAGTGACCTATCATACATCACTCACCCTTTTGAACCACTGTAAACAAATTCTGGAAAAAATACCACTCCCATCTTGTCATCTGAATCTTTTGATGCATCTTTGCAGATCTGAATGTAATTATGAAAGCTATAAATACAATTGATTTTTCAGAATCAGTATTTTCAGAAACATACCAACAGAAAAAAAAAACACAATAAGAAATTTTTATTATCAAATATAAACAAATAAATACCAAACATACTGAACCTTTGTACACAAGAATGTAAAAAAGCAAAAGTCTACACATACTATGGCAAATCTGCAATTATAAAACGGTACAAACCGTAAGGCAACAAATGCTTCCAAGCATGAAAAACACCCATGTCTAAAATGTGACAGTGACATTTGGGTATGTCTGAGAACAGAATAAGCTAAAGTCAATGGAGCCAAACTGTGCCAATACTATGGAAGGCCAAGAGTGCTAAAAATGAATTGAAAATAAACTATTTAATTGTGACACTAGTAACTCAAATTTGATTAAATGTCATTCTGGAAATAATGGTCTCATGTGCAGCACATCTGTTGGGGGGATTAACACTGCTCCCGCCAAGCTGATTGACTTGCCTTGCAGATAAACATTTCCGTTATCAAAGTCTGTAAAAAAAAAAAAGAAGTAATTAAACAGTTTAAAATTATGGCACTGCAGCATTGAAACCATGAAAGACAAAAAGTTAAATAATTATACACAAATCTGCATATAACGCTTTAAATATGTATATATGCACAGACACATTTAAAAAATGTAATAATTTTTGGCCTTCCATACGTCACCTGACTTTGATGGAAGGCACATAAAACAACATTTTTTTGTTTGTTTTTTTGTTTTAGCACAGATGCAATCACTAGCTCCAAAATGTGAGCCATGAATTAGGAGCCAAACCGCCGGAGGCGTTTGTTTTCAACTCTTTGAGAATATTCTGTTCTGATGAGCTGCGATTCCTCTCCTGAAAATTCTGAGCAATACAAGAAGCAGATTAGATAAATAATTAGTTTTCCTGAAACAGCATCTCTAAATCTCCTGTATGTCTCCTGGGCTCGGTCAGCTACAACATCCGTTTAGATTTTACATCTAAAAGGTTTGTTATCCAGCATTTATTCAGTTGGCTGAGGGCGTTGCTAGAGGAGTTCTCACTGGGGCCAATTAGGAGAGTGTCATCGAGGTCTAGACGAGCAAACGCTTTTGGGAACCCTCTGAGGATTTGCTTTAAAATGTCCTCGGTTTTTTGTCTCCTGCTTTTTCTCGACCGAGAATCCAGACTTCGGGCCGGTCCGCGCCGCAGACCCCCTGTGACATTCTGCAGCCTTTTTCTGAATCCTGCAGGGAAGAAAAGATGCTTTTGATTATCTGAAATTTTAAATTACTTATGCCACACAAAATCGCTAAAGTGCTCAAGACAAAAAGAATTCAAATTCAGTGCCAGAAACATCACTTTGAAAAATCTAACTTTTAATTTGATTAAAATTATTCAGTGGAGAAGAAAATCATTACTCTGCTGCCAAATCTGATGACGACCCATTTCCAGTTCTGTGTAAGAATCCACCGGATTTTTATCTGAAGTTCTACAAAACTCTGATTAACCTTCCAAAGTAAAGGATTAAAAGACTTCTTGGTGGCACCAATAAATATGCCATCAGTGATTTCTGCTTAGAACAATTACCTTTGAGTAACACAAGATGAATGTATTTTAAGGCTTTTAACACATCTTTGACTAGGGTGCCAATAACTGTGGCTGGTACTGTATATATTTTAATGCAGGCTGGATTCAACTTGTAGTGAACAAACTCAGGTACTGAGGGAAAACTCACATCCTTTCTCTCTTCCTCTCCAGTGATTTCTGCGTCGCAGCAGACAGAGAACTCTTCCCTCGGGTGCAACCGGCATGTCCGTTCTAAACAAGATTAAACACACACGCAGCTTAGTCAGCAGAGATAGGAGGTATCAAAGGGTAGAAATATATATGCAGAGGACTTGAGTAATTCAGTCTTCTAAACACAAAGGCGCTTTTAGTCTAAAAAATAAAATATGTTTGGTTTTAATTTTTGGGCATTTCTACTTTGGTCTCCTTTGTCTAAAGGAGACCTGCCTTGATCATTGAAGTGATGGTGCCATAATTGTTTAGAGGGGAATTGTTTTTGTTGCAATCTGTCCAGAAAAGCTATACTTAAGTTTATTCTAAATTTAGTTAGTGTTGACATGCTGTTAGGTCTGAGACGATGAGTTTATGTCTGTTTCAATGAGTGTTGCATGTGTTACCCCAGGAGGAACTTGCTGCACCCTCTAGTTTAGGTAAGAATGTCTACAATGATATTCACTGGTGAATATTTTTTATTAATGACGACAAGTAGTGATATCTTCTTGTTTTATTGTTCTTAAAGGGGCGGTATTTTGGTTTTTTCCAGCCACATAGTGCCATTTTATAGCTGAACCAAGTAACTATGTTACCTTCAGCTGTTACAGAAATGCTGTATATGTCAAACTTAAGTTAAAAGAAATTTGATTTCGCAATTTAGCGTCTTGAAATTGGGCCTGTGTCTCTTTAAGAAGCTACTGCTCTTTCGGAAATTCTGCCTTCAGTACATCAGCATAACAATAATCCTCCACTATGCCGTTAACAACTCACTCAGCAGTTCATCAAACTCCCGGTTCCACCAGGTGTTTGCTCGTTGCTGCTGCCGCTAGTCTGAAGGAGCTGAGTGGGAGGAGGGCTGCTCTGTGAGGCAGAAGCTCTGCGAGGCAGAAGCTCTGCTGGAGGAGCTTTGAGGGATCAAGGATTTCTCAAACATGAATGAAAGAATCAAAGCAATCCATGTTTTTGATGAGGGAGTAACATCAGAACATGGTATAAAGCTCGAAAAAGTCGATTTTACATTACACCACCCCTTTAAGGAGAAATCCGTGTCCAGAGGTCAAAGGTTAATGGAAACTGGAGATCTAAAATTTAATACAAAATTCTGATTGGTGCGTCTCTAAATAAACGACAAATGATATTCCACGTGTTGTTTTTTTTATTGCATGTCAAGTCCAGGTCAGAGTGATCAGATAAAAACATTACGGCTAGAAACGAAACACCCATTTTTTACTTTGATTCAACATAAATGAAAAAATAAAATAAAATAAAATAACTGAGCCATGATACAAGTACGCTCCGTGTTACTTTATTACAGACCCAGATGGTCCAGAATCACCTGTTGTGCACCTGCATCTAATTCCACCACCGCAGGATTTACTGCACACTGTGGGGAGATTACCTGCCGTCTGAGCTGCCTCTCCCTGGCCAGCTCTCTGTCCCATCTGATCAGCTGCATCTGCTCTCCGGCTGGCAGACTGAAGAATATGTCGTAAACCTCGTAACGGGCGGCACGCAGCTGGAGAGAAGAAACAATTAAAAAGCAGAAGATGGTTTTAATGATTAGCTCGTAACGGCGCAAGCTAACAGATGTCTGTACGGCATGTGTTTGTGTTCACACCTGCAGAGCGACTCTCTCCTGCAATAATACATCTTGCCTACTACAGCGATCCCCTCTGCTGGCGCTCTGCTGCTGGAAGGCCTGCAGAAACTGCTGCGTGTCCTACACACACACACACACACACACCAGAGATACACACACAGCAACATATAGAGAGTACAGCAAAAACAGTCATACAGCCTGAACTTTTCCATACTTTGTCTTGTTGGTGTTTTGTTTGGGTGTAATGTGATAAGAAAAGCACAAAGCAGTTGATAATTGCGACACACTTTATTAAAAATGTGTACAAATGTATTCAAAGTGAGGTCCGGGGGCCGTTTGCGGCCCCTGGACTCAATTTGTGTGGCCTCTCACCCACAATTCAAGAACAAATTTAATAAGTTAGAACAAAAAGACGACTTTAAATTAAAATCTACTTGCAAAAATGTTAGACGCAACACAAAGTGATCATTGCTCCAAAGCTTCCTGGATTGCCTGCTGTTGTCGTGGTAACTAGGACCACATCTACTCATTGACATATACTCTAAAGTACACCTTGGTGCACCCAACTCTGATTTTAATTACTGTATTAAACCTTGGCTAAATACTGAAAGTGTTTTCAAATGACTATCACTGACCTGCATCTGGTTTTTATTGCTGAGAATAGACAAAACATTTTTTAAGTTTTCTTCAACTGAGCCGAAAACAAAAAGCAAACTGGACGCCCAAGGAAAACGTGTAAAAATCACTTGAAGTTTTGGATCTACGATCTCATTCCTACAATAATCTGATTACTTTATTTGTTTAATTAAAAGAGTTCGTGGCGATGTCGCAGTATGAATTTGATATCTCCAATAGGTCCGATATCAGCCTAAAAAACGAGTGTCGGGTTACATGTGGTTTGCATCTAAAATCTCTAATCTAACAATAGAAGCAGTCCTCTACAGCATTTCTATCCAGCAGCGCTTGCATCCCACATGCAGACCCACTGGCTAATAATAAATCAGTCAATTGCTGTTGTTTCTCCATCACTTGATCAGGCCTTTTCTAACAATCCACACAACAAAATCAGTAATAAAAGTACGTATGATTCAAGCTGATACCATATTGGGTCAATATTGTATCAGCCAACAATCAAAGCTGCGACATCTACATCATTCCAGAAGTGAAAAAGTTGCAACAGGCCATCCCTAATAGTTGATGTTTAGTTTATTGTTGAATAGGATTTTAGTTTTTTTTTTAAATTATCATTTTTTTTAGATATTAGATAGATAGATAGATATTCGAGTGCTTTGAGCTGACGATTTTGACACACGTGACAAAAAAGTTCGGCCACTCCTGGTCAATCATGCAAAATCTAAGAAAGTACATCGATGTTTCAGTTAGTTAAAATAAGAAAACATGAAGAAAAAAAAAAGTCTCGGGGCATGAATACGTTTGCCGGCCACTTTTTAACATCAAACCGCAATTAGCGTACGGCGTCAGTCCTTCTGTTTTTACTCACCCTGATGGTGCGCACCAGCTGCGCAACTCTCTCCGTCCTCAGCAGCCTGCGAGTTAGAAAACCTTTTACGGCTGCAGCCACCAGGGGGCGGCAGCGCTGCGAGAGTGGGCTCAGGGGCTGATGAAGTCAGAGAGAGGGAGAGAGAGAGAGAGCGAGAAGAAGAGAGGTGAATAATGATAAGAGAGGGGGAAGACAGAGGAGAATGCTAATTCCATCAATGACAACCAATTAATTTCCACCACGGCGTCTCAAGGTCCTTTTGTTGGCATCTGTTCGGAGCATCGGCGCAAGTGGACTCGCGGCTCATCATTAGAACAGAGAATAATAAACAGAATAATAAGCAGCAGCTGATGTGCTGTCACTCACTTGTTGATTCAAGAGCCGCAGCATTAAAGGGTCACGTTTGTTAAACAAATGGAGTCTAACGGGAACTCAGGTTGTTGATTAGATCCGGCACAATAGCACGCGATTGGTGCTGATTGGGATTAAAAAAATATACGCAGCGGGTATAAGGAGCTGCACAGGTGAAAAGGTGGAGATGTTGTGGTAATACCTGAGGGAGGCTGGAGAAGGTCAACGTGTCCCCAAGTCGAGAGCAGGGAGACACGTCCTGCAGGAGACGGTAACGTGTTGCCAACACCTGAGATGGACAGAAGGAGAGAGCAAATATGAGGATGGGTGTGTGTGGGTGTGTGCGTAGGTACAGGTGGGTGTGTGTGCGTCTGGGAGAAGACAAGGGTGGAAAATATTGAATTGGAAAGGACAGCAAATGAGGCAGGAGGAAGAAATTAATTGAGGGTAGAGAGAAGAAGACAGAAGGGGAGTGACGGGGCACAGAGGGAAGAAGGATGAGACGAGGACCGGAGAGATCAGGGGAAATTAATACAAGCAGACAGTAAGAACAATGTTGGAGGTGGAATAATAGAAAACAAAGAGAGGGAGCGAATAAGAAGAAGAAGAAGAAGAACAAGAAGAAGGAGAAGGAATCATTAGCGGCGGCGCTCAGCGGGACGATCTGGCGCTTAACCACAGACGCTCATGAATTAAGCAAATTATCCTTGCTTTTCTGTGTCAATTCCCTCAGTCCTCCCCTCCTTCCGCCCTCCGCCGGAGAGTCCGGCCAGCTCGCTCTCACCGCATCACGGAGCCAGAGAGAAGTCTTCTTTATTAAACAGCTTATGTTAATTATATTGTTGTTAAGGATACATAAATTAAACAGAGACCACAATTAACAGGGCGAGGATGGCAGCCAAGAACAAATATACGGACACGGGCTACGGAACCGGGAACAGGTTGCCAGAGAACAGCGGGCGTCCTTGAATCCTTGCATGGTCACACACACACACACACACACACACACACACACACACGCACACACACGCACACACACGCACACACACGCACACACACACGCGCGCGCAAGCACAGGCAAACAAGTAGCAGTGCCAGGTTGTCTTTTAGGGATGTAATGAAACATTTATGGTAGAATCCCCCTTTTCCTCCAGACTGGTGGGAGTCTGAAGGTCTCTCGTAATGAGCAGACGTCTGCAGTCTGGCCCCAGCCCAGGAGCTCACTCTCACAGGTAGGCACACGACCCGCGCAGGGACGCTTATGTGCTTTTAGTCTCAAAAGAAACATTAGCAGCCCGAGTGATTATTCTTCTGAAACAGTCAGAAATTCATAAAGCGCTTTCCAAAAAGACAAAGCCGAGACGAGCCAGACGCTAATTTATAATTCCTCAAAGGTGACTTTGGGTGAGCCGAGAACCCCGGGCAGGGTGAGCTACTGGTGCCGTTCTGGAATTACGCTGCACAGAATCTGTACGGCAATAAGTGATGCAATCCGATGCAAGAGGCAGGCCAATGGGAAGGATGCTGCGCTGTTACAATACCGCGCCTCAGAGTAAATGTTTTACTGCTGCTGGTGTTTCAGAAACACACAGATGCAGACACATTTGTTATTGGCCCCGCTGGTAAAGATGTGCGAAAAGCTGGGAAATAAATTCTGATTTAAGCGTATATATTATTTTAAAATCCAGCTTTTCGTTTGAGTACATTTATTCAGTGGGGACAAACAAAATGATGTTTGGAGATGATCTTGTTTTTAACAGAACCTCAAGCAGCTCGGTTGTTGCCAGTCCAAACAACCCCATGAATATTCATGGACCTAAAACTGGTCTATTTGTTTAAACTTTTACTTTCTAATTTTCTTTTTTCTATTACCATGCGGTATAAACATGATGATCACAAACAGCGAGCAGGATAATGAGACAGGTAAAAAAAAAACAACTCTCTGAACATCACTAACTTTTGTTTTCAATTAAGGCTGCGACTTATTTTAGTAATCGATTATTTTGATGATTAATCGGATAAAAACACATTCTGCAGATTTTTCATTTAAACACTTACACCTTTTTTTTTTACACAATGATAGCAATACTTCAAAAATACAAGCAAGCAAATAATTTAAATACGTTTTAGAATGAGAAGATAAACATTTGCAATAGCAACATTTCTTTAGTGAATATTTGATCATTTGTAGCAAAGGATGAATCTGCAGCTAAGAAAAATAGTGTTTACTAATCTGTTGTTTGTTTTTTTTATGAATAATTGCATAGCAAAAGTTGTTCAACAGGAGTTTGTTTTTGTTTTGGTTTTTTAGCAGAATTTGAACCAGGTGAAGCTAAAAATGCCACTCGAGAAGTTCAGCGTAAAACAACATCTTAAATGCAAAATGTATTTAAGTTTGTTGGCCAGTTTTAGGAGTCTACATTCCAGTTAAAAATTACTCCATGTCTAAATTAGTAGACGATTGTTGCGATTATCAATTTATCACCATTAATTCGACTAATTGTTTCAGCCCTATTTTCAATTTCACAGTCAGCGATTCCAGTACTTGATGAGTAATTTCTTTTTTGTCACAGCGAAGTCAAAAATAAAAATAGTACTTATTCGCTTATCGAATAGCTTTCACTGTTATTATCAGCAGTTGGATTAAAGACAAACTAAAAGTGTTGGGACTAAAATAAAAGACAAAAATACCCGATAAAGGTTTCTGTGATTCTGTAGTTGAAACATTTCCTCGGTGCTTGTAGAGCAGAAGCTGTTGGACCGTGAGAAACCCGAGTTCGCCCAACGTCTCCTCAGTCTAATACCTTCCTGTTTATCGCCTGCTTGACAGCGAGGAGTTCCCAGCTGACTGTTTAAACTCCTCATCTCCCCGGCTTGTCCTCTCTTGAATCCTGCTCATAAAACGACTGCAATATTGAAGTAATCAAAATCTAATTTGACTTCTCAGGACTGTCTCATGATTTGACGATTAAGGCGGATCATAAAAACAAAACAAGAGCCGTTTTATGGCAACTTGTCTTTAACAAGACCTACACTTTTGAAAAATAAGAACAACCACAGGATTTCTTCCTGGTTGGACAGACTGTCCTTGTTATTCAACTACAGAATAATTTAAGTGGACCACAACCGTCCATCGCCAATCGGTGCCAAGGACAACGAATGGCGCTCCGGGATTTGCGAACGCCAGCCAACGGCGTGTCAAGTAGCATCGCGCCAAGTTATTTCTGCTTCCCAAGTTGCATTTTCTTTCGAACATTTTAGATTTGATCTAGGAAAAAAAAAAAAAGTACTCAAATAGGCGGATTTTCCGCCAATGCTTTTGAGTGACGCGCCACTCAAATCAGAGAAATCTGTGAATACTAAACAACAAACAGGTGGGGATCCGAAACCAATGTATTTGTGAAAGCATGTCCTATAAACTCTGATATTTTGAAATAAAAGGTTTGTTTTCAAACAAAAAAAGACCATGCAATAGAGTTTCTACACAATCTGCATGACACATGCACAGACGCACTCACTGCACTTGCCAACAAATGAAATTAGGACTTTTAAATAAAACATAAGTACTGACTACTGTCTGTACTTACGTATTTAAATTTGTAGGCACAGATCTGTTATCTTAATCACATGAAATTACTCCCTCATAGTTGCCAAATCATGTTTTGAATGATCTCACCTGCAGGAGTTCTTCCTGCTGCTTCCTGTGCTCCTCTTGCAGGGCTCGGACTTGAGCTGCATGGATCTGTTTCAGTCGCTCTTGTTTACTTTTGAGCGTCTCTTGTTTCTGGAAGCCGCAGCCTTCAGACAAACACACCCCAGCTAAAGTTGACGACAAAAACAAAGGGTCAAAAGTTTGAAATCCTTTCAAGGCCAAATTCAGATGCAGAGTAATTAGAGAAGAAAGCCGTCGGTGACCAGGAACAGCTCTGACTGATGACCAGGTGGTCAGAAAGTCAAAGTTAATTTTCCAACCAAACAGTGCACCAGATATAATTATCAGTTTTCATTGAGACTGAGCAAAGAAAACAGTAAGCAGTTGTTTTAAAAGGAACCTGCATTTAAATGAATTGTCAAAACACATCTGAGGCTCACTGAGGCTGCAAGAAAGCAAGAGAGAGCGAGGCTTTAAGCAGATAAGTGGAAGGCTAACCGGAACACAGCAAAGTTTCATCTTTTTGAACTTCACTGCATTCGAAAATGTCTAGAAGATGCACATGAAGATACCCGCTTCTGTAAAGCCAGCTATGCCAACTGAGCTACTCACAAATAATGGGGCTGAAGTGGTTTTAAAACAGGGACTTTCCCAATCTAATATTGATATCAGAAATCAGTCTATCAATATCAGACTGAGCATGTCTAAAACTTCTGACAGAAGCACTCCATTCCAGCATCGAGTCCGCCCCAGTATTTCTATCCAGCAGGGCTCCCATGAAAACTCAGTGGTTAATAATAAATGTGCCAGTTGTTCTCAAACTTGTTGTTGTTGGCTATTGTTCTCTGATCAAGTCTTTTCTAACACGCAACACTATAAAATAAGTAATAAAAGTGTGCATGATTCGTGCTGATATTGCATTGTGTCAATATCGTATCAGAAGTTGTATCGGGACACTGCTAGTTTAAAGTATCGACTCTTGATTTATTGTTGTTTTTAGCTATTAGTCAAACCCTCTTTTGAAGAAATTGCACCCTATAATGTTGCCTCTGCTGCAAATATAAATAACTAATGATCGCTCATACTAAAAAGACAACGAAAAATGACTCTCGATGCTGTTCTCGTATCTTTTGTCATCATTCTTAAAGAGGAATCCATACTGACTAAAATTGCTATTGGCAGAACAAAGAAAATCTGAAATTGGTCACAAAACTCTAATTGGTGACTTTCTTATCCTACTGTCCTTCTACTAAACGTCATTTATTATAAATAATTATTTGTGTTTTTTCCTTCAGCATACCTGTTCTGTTTCGGAGAAATAAAACCTGCATATCTCATATAGTCCTCTCTGTCCTCACCTGTAGCAGCGCCGGAGTTTGGTCCGACCACACAGTCCACTGCTCGGCCCCTTCTTTCACTCATCTCCACAGTCCCCTCGGTCACATGCATGAGCAGTCGCCGTTTGACCTTTGACACCCCCGACTGATCCTCACCACCACTCTCTGGAGTCAGACCCTTTGTCTGACTGTAGCTACGCTGTGAACCGAGGTCGGATCCCGATCCTTCCTGCAACCAAAGGTCCGACGGCGTGTCCACGTCATACGACTGATTAAGAGACTGTGAGGGGGCGGGGCCCTCAGCGCCAGCAGCTATATTCCCCACTCTTTCCTTAAGATGTGAAAGGTGAGCTGCAGGGACGTTTTTGCAGGTAACATTTCGGAAAATACTGGGTATTCGCATCTGCTGTGCTACGGACATTGTATTTTTCGAAGGGAGTTGCTCCGTTTTGGAAACACCACGCAACGTATTACCGCTGCCTCCTCTTTCTGGACTCGTCTCATTTCTGTTTTCTTTCACTGAGGCTCGGACCTGACTATGTTGGCTTAGTTTAATGATCTCAGAGCCGTTCTGTAGGGAAACATCCCTGAGACTTGACCTTGGATTAGGTCCCACATCTTTATCCATGTTCATAAACTGAATGAATGACTGTCTTTGCCATAAGTCATCTACTTCATTGCCATCATCATCATCAGCAGCAGCAGCATCCTGTGTGTCCTCCAAACAGCAGGAGGAATTATCCGGACCGGCGTTTTCGATTTGCTCATAGTCCTTGCTGCTCTCAAGGTTCTCATTACTTTGCACGCTGCAGTCAGGTTCCCGGCGATCGTCCAAGTTCTCTTTGACTGTGGACTCCAGATCTGAGATCAGCACCTTCAGACTGCACAGGTTGGACTCGAGCTCATCGATGTGCAGCGAACCTTTGGCAAACACTCTTGTGGCATCGTCTCCAGCGATGACATTCCCAGAAGGAACCGCCGTTGGGCTCTGTTGGTGATCGAGGTTTATGTCCTTGACTCTGACCTCATTAAAGTCAGAACTGGAATCGGATTTGGGTTCTGGTGTTCCTGCAGCATCAACTGTTTTATTTTTGCAGGGAACAGGACTCAGACAAAAGCTTGGGACTGGGACAGAACGGTACTTCTCAACTCCTCCATGAAAAGACGGCAGACCAGGTGGCTCATTAAACGTTCCTTGGATAAGGGAGGTTTTCATCAAAGACTGCTGCTGCTGCTGCTGAATCAAAACACTGACCTGTTTAGGTGTCGCTATGACCTCTTGAGAACTGTTCAGCTTGTTTTTTAAGAATGTCTCTTCTTCAATGCTGAGGCGTTCCATTGCTTTCCCATCTTCTGCTACACCTTTGCACTCAAACCTGTGTGTTTTCCAGGGTTTCTGAGGCGAGGGCTCCTCCGACCAGATAAGAGTGCCTCTCCCCTCCTTGGTCTTTTTGCCCTCTATCGTCACAGCGCCCTTGTGATGTAACTCATCGTTCTCCTTGTCAGACAGGCTCGGCTCCTCCACTCGCTCTTTTGGCTTCTCCTGCATTCTCTCCTGGTGCATTTTAGTGTTTTTGGCTTGGTTCCTCAGCATCCGCTGGCGCCGCCGATACTCCTGAGACTTCTTCAGCAAAGCCTGGAGGCTCAGAGGACGAGACTCCTCGGGTTGCTTTAAGTCAGCTACGTCAATCTCAATATCTGCAGGTTCTGCCTCTGCCTTGCTGGGGGGTTTCTGAACATGGACCACTTCCGTCAGATTTAGTGACCGCTGTAAATCTGCATGGTCTGACAGGCTGTTTTTTTCTGACAAAGCAAGCGATCCGTCATTTGTTTCTGTGCTGCTATTCCTGGCAGGGTTTAGTTGTGCTGTAGAAGGAATGTCGACCTCTTTGTTCCGACCGTGTGGACGACTGGATGCAGGCTGTTCAGCTCTTAAAGGGTCATTTCTCAGTGAATCGATGTGAAATGAGGTGCTACACAGATCTTTAGGTGCCATTATGTTTGTGCAAAAGAACGACTCGAGTCCAGTCCTCTCTAGCTCCTCTCCATCTATGGGAGGATGGCTGATAATATCAGGCATCTTGGCGATTGTATTTGAGGTGCTGTGGAGGAAAAAGCCACCGTTGTTGCTCGTTTCTTCTGTCGTGTGGACAGAATCAGCTGTGGCGTTCTCTTGATTCTCACAAGTGACATAGCCTGAGGATAGTGACTGGTGGCTTGCAGCATTAAAGGAACATGGCTGTGATCCTTGTTGGCAGTCCAGTCGCTCAGTCAGGTATTCTTCCTGGAAACTTTGCTGAGGCGGCTTACTTGAAGGAAAAAAGGCACTGTATGTTATGGAAATCTTTGGAGGCTGGGCGATGCCATTCTTTAATTTCCCGGCAGGTCCTGGTGAAAGACTTTCCCTGGTTCCAATGGAAACATCACTGCAGGACACGGAGAACCTGCCGTTGTTAGACAAATGTGGACATTCAAATTTAGTCTCCATTTCTTGGAGCAAATCCTGCAGTGTTGGTGTCTTTCTCAGCTGCACAGACAAGACAAAAAAAATACAGCAATTAGACCAAAGGAAAAGTTTTTTAACAATGTCATAAAAGGCAACAAAATTACAGATGCTCTAATCAGAGTTTAGAAACTGAATAACATTCACCAGTTTTGTAACCAAAGCTGACTTCTCTTTAAGATTAACAGCATTCAAAATACTTTATTTTTTGCTTTTCTCCAGGGCTTGGCTGATTTAAAACAAAGATATACTGAAAAAAATGTTGACATTTCAATTTTTTTTTAACATATTTTATTGGTAATTAGCACAGTTACCAACAGCAGCTGTAAACAGCAGTCTCTGTGTGTATTTCATGGAGAATGTAGTCCCTCAATACTCAGCAGTATCCAAAACATGACCATTACCAAAACCAGAATGTTCCATGACGGGGTTTAAAAGATAAAGAGCAGAAAATGGAGGAACTTTGCAGAAATAAGTTTAGCCTTCCTGTTATCTGCTGAAAGTCTCATCACGTTTTGCAGCTGCATGAATGACCAGTGAAAATGTCTCCTAAATGAATACAGCTGCATTTTAAATGTCTTCTTACATTTTTATAGATTTCTCTGCCTTTATTTTTAAAAACATCTCACTGAAACTGAAAAATCTTTGCTTCTTCCTTCAGTAACGGCTTCCACACTGACGAGTGTTGCTATTAGCGCAACCCATTACCCATTAGGGTATTTAGTGACCAGAAAGTGATCAGACTTTGAAGTTTAGAACAGGTTGGTCAAGCTAAAATTCCTCCAATTCAAATCTTCAGCTAATTTCTCAGCGATTTCATCATCAAATTGAATCTTTATATATTTTTATTTTGTCTAGACCCCTATTATATACAAACTGTTGAAACAAAATATCCTCAAAATAGGTGTTTCTTTCCAACATGATCTGGGTTTCAAAGCAAATTCACAAATTTAAGGAAACAGACAGCAGTATGTGGAGATAATTCTTCAAAATATATATGTATAAAGAAAGAAAGACATAATAAAGATAGATAACATTTTAACAAATTCCTCCACAGCAGTCTGAACAAAGCTATCCTGACCCTCACACTAAAGTGTTATGATAACAGAGGATTTAGAAGCTATTTATACTTTAGAATTAAATTGAAAATATTTTTTGGCCAGTGTAAAAATGACTTTTGGAGAGAAAAAAACGGAGAAAAGAACCAGAGATTTTGGGGAGTAAAATTAAACCAGTTTAAACTGCATTTATCCAACTGGAAGCACTTGCTAATTCATCTTTACCGGATACCTACAAGGAATCCTCTGTGGTGTTCCTGCTAATTTTCTTGATTTATCTTCCCCATAGGAGACCTGATTTAAAAGACTGCTGGGGTGTTTTACCTTTATTAAACTACTGTTGCAAATCTTTAGCAACTCCCAAAGTCCCTGGACAACTTAAATCTATGCGTCATTGTCCAGCAGAGGCAACTATCACCGCATTTTCCTAATGTTAACGTTTTAAACCAAAGTGAAGCTATGAGTGTTGTCCTCTCATGTTTCCACTCATGTTTCCACTGTTCTGAAAAACTTTATTCTTTAAAATAGCAGGCAGTTATTTCTCCCCCTGGAGAGCAGCAAGTTAAATAGTGACAGGTTTGATTTTGTTTCCCCAAAAATGCACCAAACTGAACACATTCACTTTTATCAATCTGTACAAACTGGATGTTCTTTTAATACACATTGTTTTGAGTTTGGCATAAAACAAATCAAGGTTAGATATGCGTGTTTTGTTTTTTGCTTGTTTTTTTTTAAATTGAGGGTAATTTTGTAATCACTCAATTTTCTTTTGGACTTCTGCCTCTTTTAAGGAACCAGAAGCACTTAA
The DNA here is from genome assembly GCF_000485575.1 of Poecilia formosa. Lineage (NCBI taxonomy): Eukaryota > Metazoa > Chordata > Actinopteri > Cyprinodontiformes > Poeciliidae > Poecilia > Poecilia formosa. The sequence goes on along the minus strand of NW_006800195.1, from coordinate 265,471 downwards.
AATTGCTAATTCAATTAAACTTAAACATACTTTTTTTTTATCCCAAAGGTAATCTAAATATTCTCTCAACTCATATAATCCAAGTATCTTTAAAGAATCGCCGTGGATGGTGATGCTGTGAGCAGAAAAGATAATCTGAAAGCAGTCAGCCTTACAAATCTTAACTAAATAATGTTGCCATATGATAATCTTCAATAAGCATTGTGACAAATATCATCAAAATGTCTTCCACTTTTCTTCTTTGAGGTCAAACCTCAAAGAAGAAATCGGTATTTGCCAGCCTTATCGGTGCATCCCTGTCCAGTATGATTACCTGAACACTGTGCAGGATAGTTTGCACATAGGCCATTTTGGAGTCATCCTTGAGCTTTCTGTTGGCTTTAGCTTCCTGTGCTTCGTCTCTGTGTCGTCTCATCTCTTCTCTCTGTTTCCCTGAAAGCTGTTTTCAACACAAAGCACACACACTGGTATTCTTAAACAAAGCAGAAAACTAAAAAGCAACAGCACGTTCATGCTCTTTTTAATATTCAACAATGTTTAACCAAGCAGTAAACTTCACATCAGATCAGATTGTACAATGAGTGGTTTTCCCTGGAAATCGTTTGTGTATTTTCATGTTAATAAATGGTTGCCAGAAGCCTAGATCATATAGTAGTGACTTCTACCGAGATGAACAGAGAACAACTGTCTTAAAACTAGCATCGTACCAGTGGAGGAAGGATAGGTCGTCCATAGAAGCGGATGAGGGAGGATGCTGATAAAGGTCTGCTGTGTTCCTCCTCTTCTGCCTCATTTTTCTTCAGTCTAGAGAGACAAAGCTGTGCAAACTCTGCGTAGTTCTCCATCAAGTTGCATGAGGACACAGTAGTCGGTAACTGAGGGTATTAACAGAACTAAACTACACCAATAATGTTTGCTAACGCTAGCTGATACCGGCTAGTAGCAGCTAGCTAAGTTAGCTAACATAACGTTCCGTGTCGGTAAGCTGTTTATTTCATGACCAACTACTCAGCTCGACACACCAACACGTAGGAATTGGGTTGGTAGAGGTTTCCGGTTTACTGAGAAAGGAAGGATTAAGTCTATCGAGTAACAACTAAAGAAAGTCTCCATGGTGAAGGAGCCAGTGTTTACATTTTACCCGCCTCTCCTCCAGGAGCAACAGACGGTGACAGTTGGACTCCGCTGGGACGGCGAGAAAACCCGGAGCGGACTCCCAGCGAGGTGGCACCGTCCAAAGGTACAGCACAACAAAACTGGTATTTCTGAACACTTTTATGTTGGCATGAAGGACTTAGAAATAAATATATCCAATTGTAGATCCTTTTAAATGTGTGCTTGCTTACGGTTTAAGTTGAAATTGTGTCTAAACCCATGTGTGTCTTTTATGACAGATTCTTTTCACCGCAGTGAGTTTTTCTTGGTTAGATAAAGGTGAAATACAAAAGTTGTTCCTCCTGTGATTCTCACTAAATTAAAAGTTTTCAGGCAGTTTTAAAAACAACTGGATTGCTCTCAGACCTTCTTTTAAACACAGTTGAGAGTCACAAAACTTTGCAGTTAAATATAAAGTGCACAAAATAATTAATATTTTTCATGCATTATGGCCACCTAATGTGAGAACACAAACAAACAGTGACACATTTTACATTAATGTCATGCTTTAAGCCATAATTTGCGATTCATGAAACTCTCCCTGAGTGTCCATGCATCCATCTGTGGGGCAGCAGAAGGGGTTCATTCGGTTTACCGTTCATGCAAGAACTGCAGCTGCTGGGGTCAACCATCCAAAGCAAGGGGCGGCTCAAAATAAATAAAGCATGAAAACGTTTCAGAAAACAGAAGCGGATATACTGTTAACCTGCCAAGTTGGAGAACCTGATCTTAATGTACTCCCTGCTTTAGGCTCGATTGCCTAGCATTCAAGTTATTCTAAACTGTGAAACTTCCAATTCTGAACAGCAAAAGATGGATTTCTGGTCAGGCCGTGTTACGTTTTTAATGTCAGATATTCAAAAGCCAGAGGAAAACTATTCTCTAAATTGAAATATTGCAACAAATCTTATCTTTTAAATTACTCACAGTATTAAAATCTACAAACCACATTGAGTTGAGATAAAAAATAAATAAATTGTGAAAGCGTTTTAGAAAGCCTCAGTGAAGATTTTAAAGACACTTTGCCTCATCATGGTGTTACTGACTGTCTGACTCATTACAGCAGGAGAAACAGGTTTTGTTGTGCGATTACCGAAAGGAAACAGCAGTGCAACATTACTATGTTGTCACTCTCCTGAATTGTGACTCTGCAATATTTTAATGGTTTTAACAAGAATTTCCGTGTAACTCTGGGGTGGCCACTCTACTGTAACCACCAGAATAGCTCGTTTAAACCTCAGTTAATTAATCTCGTAAGTGTAATGATGCTTAATTTAGCTATAACTAACCAATGTTTTTCCAAAGAAAATGACAGCAATATAGACTGTTTTAGTTTAATAAGCAAAGTTTAATTATTCATTAAGATTTCATCAAACAACATCATCAAATGGTGTTGTAGCATATACACAAAAGCTGCTTGTATTAAATGACAAGCGACTTGTAATTTACCTTTTTTTTTTGCCAATTATAAGAAATCTAACAAAAATACTTTAATATCTCAGTTTCTGTCTTCATTTCTATATTCTTAAGTTGAAATATGTGTTTTTAAACTACAAGGGAGAGTAGAGATAACCTTTGACAGACAGCTGTCAACTTTCCCGCTTGTAGTCCTTCTGTTTTCATCTACTGAAAATTGCAATAGACTAGCAAAATTCCCTGTGTCCTACATGGGTAGAAAATATTGTATTTAATTTATTTTTTTACACACTAAATAGGATTTTTTATTAGAATTTACACAGTTTTAGGAAAATCATGGACTAGCATAGCATAGCGGTCAAAATGACTGCCATGGTCGTTTTAATGTTCTAGTTTGTCTAATCAGCAGAAAAATCAAATGTTTGGAGAATATTTGCTTTTAAATGTTAGTTAAAAACAAGATGGCTGGGGGAAAAAATAAAGCAAGGAACAAAAAATATCTAGTTATACTTATCAAGTCTTTCTGGGATATAACCTTGTACATGTGCAGACCCGTAATAGGTGCCATCAATTTCAAGAAGCTGGCATGTCTGGATTGGTCACCAGGGGGCATAAGTGCTGGCAACTTGAGTGGATCACTGGTGTAACAGATAGTTGCTGGTGTCAGAGGCTCAGCCAAGACAGTGAGTGAAGGTCACTGGACAAAAACAGATGCCTTGTAGATGCATTGCACCGCACTATGAGCACCTGACAGAGTTTGATAGGAGCCACATTGTAGGCATGCATTGGGCTGAAGGGTTACTTTGAGTAATTGCATCCATCCTTGTGAAAACCCCAACAGTGAATCTGGTCAGGTGTTATCCACTTGTCCTGCAACTGCCTGCAATTGTTGCTCTTCTCGTAACATCACTGATTTGAGACACACCAACTGCTTACAAAATTAGTAATTTACCGATATTGTAATTTGTTTGCAAAAGCAGGTATACTGTTGGACTTTTTAAACATTTTGTTAAACACTTCAATGAATTTTGTCTGGATCTAATGTGAAAAATCCCAACATAAAGTAGTGCTTAATTATGAAGTAAACTAGAAAGGATGCATCCTTTCATCATCTGTTTCCACCCATCCATGTAGCGTCAACAGAAGGCTGATCCCTATCATCAGCAGCCATTGGGTCGCCACTCCAACATAGTAATAGTAGCAACTTAGTGCTAAGTACTAAGTAGTATTAGTCAGACCACTACTGCACAAAGACAAGATACATTTTAAATGTTATTGGGGGTGATATTTGATATTTAGTCTGTTGTTTTTATTTATACTGATATTTCACAAACATTTTTTTTGACTGTTTTGTGAATGTGGTGTTGTCTGATAGTGTCTGTGTTTTGTGCATTTTAAGTTTTTATCCACGCTGCAAGAAAGATTTCCATAACTTATGTCTCATAATAAAGTGAGACGTTTACAGATCCTTACAGTGAGCAGTTTAGCCAACAGTCATGTTTTTTGGACTGAGGGAGAACCCAGAGAAATTTCAAGGCATTAAACTACAAAGTGAAATATCGAAAAAAAAAAAAAAAAAACACAATACTGCCCCTATAAAGGAAACAGATCTACCAGCTGTCACCATGCAGCTGCATGTATGAGTTTCATATTTATTTACAAATAAAACTGTGACGAATTCAGAATTCAGCCCCCTTTCCTCCGACAGCATTATTTAGGAGCAACACAACACTTGACATGGTGCCAGAACAATGGTCCTAAAAAGGCGGCGACAGCTATAATAGAACAATTCAGATTAAAACATATTGATATACTACAATGACCTAATCAAAGACCAGAACTAAACCTGATTGAGATTTGAGTTGTTCACAGATGCCTCCTTTATAATCTGACTGAACTTGATCTAGTTTCTAAAGCAGGCTTTGGACCTTGCAGCTGCGAGGTCCAAAGCCTTGCAGCTGTAAATACCGCAAAAAAATTTCGTTCTACAAAAGCATTGATTCATTTTTCAGGTTTGCATTTTTAGAAAGATTGTGAAAATCATACCGGATTTGTTTTCCATTTCCCCCCCGTTATGCACTACTTCCACAACGGACTCCATGTTGTGGATATCTGCAGGACACAAACACCTTAATGCATTTTAAAACATGTTTATTGGTCATATACAAAATAAAGTAAGCTGTTTATCAACAAACGTACAGTATATACATCAATAAGATGCGTCGGACTGATGATGAAACAGTTCACTTTCATTATTACCAATACCTTGTCATCATATCTATCTACAAATTGCAAAGAGAAAAAAAAAGTACAATAATTTAGTTGGAGATAAATACTTACAAAGACCGTCACATTTGAAGGTTTTTTTTTCCCATAGAAAGTACCGTTTGTACCGCAGAATAATTTATTACACCCCATACAGAAATATTACAAAACACAGAGCTTCTCATCACAAAGGCTTTTCTGAATACATTACGCCATATTCACACAAACTCACTACTTCTGTATAGCTTTAAACAAACCACCGTATACTTTTGGAGACATTGAAACATCCTGGCTCCAATGAGCAACCTCGCTTAACCATAGATGGGTGATTAATAGGAAAAGAAGCTGACATCAAGGCTAAAATAAGTGAATGTGCTAAAAAAAAAAAAAAGAAAAGAAAAGAAGAAGAAGTAGTTTTGGTTGTACATTGTACAAGTGGTGATGTGGGGCTGCAGGGAGGAAGACACAGCAGCAGATGAGGTAAGTCAGGAGGCTAAACAAACATGGCTATTGATGAAAAAGCCAAACAAACGATCAAAGGAATCCTCGGCTCATTTACTTTTATCGATCTGGATTTTGCGGTGGGTGAAAGGGCTTTTAGAGTCCAGTGGCGTGATTCAGTAGGCAGGAAAAACATCTGAACGAGTACTCGCCGATTGGCCAAGCAGCGAGATAAGGAGTTAATGATTCCAGAAGAAATGGATGTTTTGAGGAAGGGCTCGGTGGGCCGCCGGTTTGACTCGCGCTGCCTTCTGTGAAAGGAGGACAGAGCGAGCGAGGCGGTTAGGAGCGTTATCAGATGTGTCTCCACCGCCTCTTTTCAGCCTCTGTAAATTATTTATGGGTTCAAGTATGAGCGGTTTGTCTGGTTAGTGATGAAATGCCTTATCGTAAGGAGGTTGTGACCTCTGTACATGCAGCGGAAAACAAGGCTGCCGTGTCTCTCGGCTCGTAAACGGCGTCACGGAAAGAAACCGCGCCGCCTGCTCTGCTCGTACGGCTGAAGGTCGGCGCGGTCAGCTGACCGAGTCCGTTGGAGGGGGAATCAGGATTAAACCTCTGTAATATTTGACACCATTGGCCATGGCCAAAGAGGCCCACACAACTGCTTCACAAGAAATCCACATCTGGAAGATGATGAGTTTCATCTTCCCCAAGAGAAGCTCCAGTGCAATTATTGGCACCCTTGGTAAATGTGTGTAAAAAGCCGTATTATACGATGTAACGTTAGTGATTTCTGGGGACCATTTATGTTTCAGTGACTCCCTGATTGATTTATTTGGGTTTGGATCAAATGTTTCAGATCATAAAATAAATGTAATCAAACAAAACAACCTGGGCTACGTAAGCAAGTTTGCAAAAAAAAAAAAAAATTACACTCTCAAGCTGAAAAAAAAAAAAAAAAAAATTACACTCTCAAGCTGACAAGAGGTTGTGTCGTGCTCGATGTAAGCATGAACGGTCTCGGTTGACCAACAGCATCTCAATGACTTAAGACTGGACTTTGACTAGGCCACTTCAAAACATTGACTTGGTTTGTTTTTGAACTGATCAGAGGTGGACTTGCTGCTGTGTTTTTTTTGTTGTTGTTGTTGTTTTCGGGTTTTATGAAGCTTTCCAGACAGAGAGACGTCAAAGACTTTGTTTCAAATCTGGTCTTTAAGTTTTCTGTTTTATTTCGGGGTTTGATATGCTTCTTTTTGAGATCTTGAGATCAGTTTAGTTAAGCGTTTTTCTGCTTTTTACAAGTCCGGCAGTAATCGGCCATGCATGTGGCTAGTTCAATTGGGTGCAAATACTTTTTCACAGCCCTGAAAATGTATTCTCTGACTGTAGACTTGAATGGGTTGCCCTTTTCTATTAACCATTTTCTGACTTATAGACGTGTCTTCCCTTTTTAAATGGCATGTTTTCTTGTCTTTCCCGTTTTGAAGCATGGATAAGAAAAATCATCTCATGTTTATGACCCAAGGTAACAGGAAGTCAGTGATTCCTTTAATTAAGGTAGTCAGATCGGATTGGATTTTTAAAAAATGAGATTAGATCATTGTTGTTTTTCCTTTCACATATTTTTACCAGTGGTGCCAATAGATGTGAAGGGAGCCACGTGTCAAAGCTTATTTTATATGTCATTCTCTCATTTGGAAAGAAATTAAAAGAGATTTTATCGTCGCAAATGTCACAGTTAACTTTGAGGAAAAACTGAGAAGACGCCAGAACACTCTGAGGCGCAATTAAACAAAGACAAACCCACATCGGTTTTCATTATCACTTACAAAATGCTTTTTAACCTCGTCACATCACATTGCACCTGCAATTATAAAACAAACAACTAGACAAAAAAAAAAAAAAAAAAAAAAAAAAAAAAAAAAAAAAAAAAAACACAGGCATGATAGCATCACTCCTCCTCTGAGGCAGGAGTTTTAATTTTACCCTACGCCATTTGCATAATAAGTTTCGGTTTAACACATTCATGCTTGTACAGACCGGATCCTTCACAAGCCGACGATGAAACGCAGGTTGACAGAGGCACAAACAGCAGTAAACTCTCCAGTGGAAAACAGAAATCTCTAAGTTTAACAGAAAAACAACAGAATAGATCAGACAGAAAATAGGTTCTCACTGATTTAGCTGATACATTAAAGTGATTTTTTTTTTTCAATGAAAATTCAAGCGTGATGTTGAAATCTGGATGTAGCGCTATTCCTCTGGATAGGTTAGAGTTTAAATTCAACAAAATCTGGAGCCGTTTTGGCACAGAGTAAATTGTTCAAAACTGTTAAAACCCTGTAGAAACTGTTTCGTTTTTGCTCACCGTTTAAATGAAATGTATAATATATTCTTAAAGGTGGTGGCATGCTCGCTAACCTTTCTGGAGGGAGTCGTAGCAGTTCAGGCAAAAGGACGCATCATTGTTAAAGACGCACCAATCAGTCAGTCGGTTTCTCCTTCACTCTGTTGTTTGGTTGTTAAAAAAATGGGAGAAAATAGTTTTTCCTGTTTTGTTGAATGCATCAACACTTAGAAATCCCCACCTTTTCAGAGGTTTTCTGATTCCTTTTTTGATAAGAGTTGGGGACATATGCTTTGGTGAATGACTAACCCTTTTGTTTTCTGTGAACTCAATGTGACAGTTAAAAAAAATCCCTCCAAATCAACAAAAACAAACAAACAAACAAACAAACAAAAAAAAAAACACACACACAGAGACAAAATCTCCTCAAATCTTTCAACAAAAATGTGAAACTAAAGCCTGATGGGTGCATGTCTAATATTTAGAACCGGTTATAATCTTCAAGTTGTTTTCATTTCATTATAATATCAGAGTGGAATTGCTTGAGACACTTGATGCACTTTTTGGGTTTAGCAATCATCAGAGAAAGGTTAGGGACAAATTGTATGAATAATAAATGAGAATAATCTATAAATCCCTTAAATTTTCCTTTTTTCTCTATAAACCCATTTGAGTCTTTATACTTGGCAGTCCTGACAAAACAAATCAAAGCAAAACAACAGCTTACAATTAGCCAGTAGGAACACAAAAATATTGGAAATTGGATTTGGCCACTGAAGCCTGATGGTTTAAAACTCAGTAAGTAGTTTGCATAACATTGAAAGAAATCTTTAAAACCAGGTTAAAAAGGTCAACCTCACCCTGACAGACAAACTATTAAATAGCAGTATATAGTTGTTGTTTTTTTAACTTTAAAAAACACCATACACACTTACAAATATCATTTAACTTCCCTGACACTTCCAGAAGATCTTCAAAAGCTAAGACAAGAACAACATTAAATATACATAAAATATACAGAGAAAAACAGAGTGCCTTATTCACACAGTACAAAAATAACTTACTGAAGGAGTGAGTTTGACGAGAGACCCTATCACCAAGTTTCACTTTTCTGCTAGCTAAACTCTGCTAGCTTCTGTATTTTCCATCCCAGAAGCAACAGGACCTCAACATAGCAACTGGCCCAAAAACAGCCACAGCTGCCTTGCTTGGAAATCTGTCAAACAAGCGAACTTGTTCAAATTCACTGTTTGTAAGTGCAGTTCAACAAACGACCTCGCAGGTTCTGTGGCGTGGGAGCCGAACGGCGGCGGGGCCAAGAGTACACGATCAGAGAGAAAGAGTGCAGGTACACACGACGTCATCGTCCACGTTTAGGCTGAAATCTTAAAAACGGATCAAAATCATAACCAAGGAAGTAGCTAGTAGTCACCTCGTTACATACCTACACAGCACGCCACACGCTAGTCCACCGTTACACACACGTGCCTAATCACTAGAGGAAAAATAAACAAAGCTATTCAGTAGTTAAGCCACTTTTGGTACAATTGCAAAATAGAGAGATTACTGTATATCAAACGGATTTTGTGATACCTTTTTTTTTGTTTGTTTTTTTTTCTTTTTTTTTTTTTTTACAAGTCGTTACAAACAATGCAAAGATAATTGTCTTTATAAAATTACAGACTCCACTATACATAGACTCTTTGAGTACAGAACACCACGGAGGACTACGTTTGTGGTAAAAGCCTGGGAGAAAAAAAAACAAATATCAACCTGCTTGACTGACTGGAAGAAAACAAAACAAAACAAAACAAAAAAAGCTCATTCAACAAGTCAGCTGACCTCCTCAGATCTGACCCATCCTGGTGAGAATTAAATAGGAGTAAACCTGTTTTTAATTGCCCCGACAGTCGCATTAATGAGTCTTATTCTGATGATGACAACAGAGCTCAAACAGCGCACCGCAAACCAAAGTGCCAGCCACAATTATTGGTGTTCCTGGTAAAGACGTGTCAGCAGATTATTATGTGTCGACATCAACTTACTATGAGCCGACGGAAATTAGTTTTTGGGTGTATTTATTAATGTGCAAATTTTAAATAAATGAATCTAAATCTGAGGAAAGGCATTCAAATAAACTACATTTTTATTGCAGCAGAATAATCTCTTACTGGGGGAAAAAAAATCCTACTTGTAATTTGAGAGCATTCATCCAGTTCAGGAAAAAAACAAACACTGTAACTAACTGTTTGTTTTTAATTGTTTTGCCTGCTGTTGCTTTTTTTTGCTATTTTGTCCGATTTTGTTTTCTCCTAGTTTTCTCTTCAAACAATTACAATCAATGTCACTTTAAGCTTCCCAAGTGGTTCCAGTTAAACTCCCAGTTGGGCTCAATAAACTCCACATGTAGATGTAGATAGTGTCCAATGGTTGCCATGGTTACTTGGTGACCCAATGATGCCACTCTTGATGCACTTCTTTAAGAGTAAACCTTAAACTTGAAAGATTTATTGCATGTGATGGCAACTAATAGAAATGGATCTCTGTCACATCATATTTATACCCCCCAAAAAACAGAAATGTTTGAATTTCAAGTTAAAATTCCCCACACCCAGGGGGGTGGGGGGGAATTAAAGACTGGACCATCTCGTTGAGTTTTATCCCTTCTCACTAATTCTTATAAGATTGAGATTATGCTACTTCAACAAAAATGTGAAATTTTTTTCTTTACACATTTTTACCAGGAGTGCCAATAGATGCGTCCTGACCTGTAAATACTGTCTGATTCCTGATTGGTCAGCATATATGCCATTAAGCTTTACATCTGCATTGAATCCTCAGCATCCTCCCTCAGTTCCTCTCGACTTTCTTCTTGGTGCACATCGTTATAAGACCAAGGTACTTGCCCTTCTGATCTTTTTTCCGTATTAAACATATTTTTCTAGAAACTCTCACAAACCAAAGTTATTTTCATTTTTTTCCCCAACAGGATATTGTGCATTTGTCTCTTCCTGTTTTTTGTTAAGTATGAATTGCTTTGCAGCGTCCTCCTCCTACTGACAAATCTTGGAAGTACAATATGTAATACTGGAAGCCACTTGCTCTTGAGAAAGGAAAACAGGAGGGAGAAAGAGTGAAAGACCATAGAAAAGAACACAGCTAACTAAACATAGCGATACCAGAACAAACACTCGCCACAGAATTTCACAGAATTCCTGATATATAACATTTCACACACAGAGAATACACCTTGGACCTCATGTGAATGACAACACGCTACAAAACAGTAGAAATACAGTTACCACCATCGTATATTATAGGTTTTTCCATTAGTACTTTTCTGCAAAAGTTCTCGGGTGAAACAAGACTGGGCTTCGGTGCGGTCACTGAAATCAGCACGTCACTTTTTTTATTTTATATCATTATTCTTAGACATAGCTGATGTACAGCTTGGGGTTTTCAATTGATGTACCTAATTTTTAATGAAAGATGCACCAAACCAACATGGTTAGAGATCTGAATTGGCCAATTTATCACTTGATTGGCTCTGATTTGAAATCTGCAGGTTAGATACCGAAAACGCAGATTTTCGTCTCTATTTTTTTTAAATGCATCAAATCTATCAACTCCAACTATTTTCAAGTAGTTGCATGAGTTTGACTGTCTTTCAGGGGGTTTTAATAATCAGATATAGTCAGATATAGTCTAGCAACACATGTTGTGATGCATAAATAGGGGTCATTTTTAATAGTTTGATTTTAATTTGGATCAAAAAAGTCTATCAATGAACCTGCAGCAAAAAAAAAAAAAAATTGCAATCTTTCAAAAGCAGAAATTATATTGCTAGGAAAAGCCTGATAGGTGCATCTCTGTTTCAGATTTCAACCTTTTTATATAAACTCAACACTAGAAAATTGGCATGAATCAAACGCAATTCTAGTGTTTTTCCAAAATGATGACTCTCAGATTTAAATACGTGACTCTAGATCAAGTTCTCCAATTCTCTGACATTCGTAATCCACATTTTAGCCAAAGGGACCCTGTGTGTGTTCATCCAGTTCTCTGACTGGAAGCTTCTTTGTGAGCCAATAAACCGTCCTCTGCCTCCATCCTGTCCTTCATCTGCACTGATCTGAGACGGACGATGGGAACAGGTCGGGGTGGTCCGGGTGGTGCCGCCCAGCTGCTGGGAGTCGGTGCAGGTGCAGGAGAGGGGGGCGATAGAGAGGGAGGCTTACTCTGATGCGGCTGGAGCTCCATCCTGTCACACCCTCCCTTCAGCCTTCTTCCCCTCAAGACCGCGCGTCCGTCTTTGACTTGACTATCGTGATGACGCTCGTCGCCGTCGCCACCTTCCCCGGTATGAGCGGGCCGATGACCGACGACGGGACCCCTCCGCCCCCGCCGCCCCCGGCCCTCACCCCGACCCCGACGGTGGGGCTCCGCGCCACAGTCCTGGCGAAGGTCTGCAAGGCCTCGTACTTGGACCTCAGGGCGTCCAGCTCGATGCGCATGGACGCGTTCTCGTTGGCCAGTTTGTCCACCTCCTGCTGGAGCTGCGCCTTCTGCTTCTCCAGCTCCTCCTTCTGGGTGACCCGCTTGACCCGGCAGCTGGCGGCGTAGCCTCGGTTCTTCAGGGTGCGTCTCCTCTGTTTGAGCTGCAGGATCTCCTCCTTGGAGAGCCCCCGGAGGTGCTGGTTCAGCTCCCGCACAGACATGGTCACCAGCTCCTCGTCCGTGAGGCTGGTGCCATTTTCGCCCGGCTCACGCTTCACCTGGAGGAAACACGAGGGGAGTGAAACACCAGATCGAACCTAGCGCAACGCTGAGAATTGGGTGGGAAACACATGAAAACATTACTTTCGTTTACCTTTAAGGCTTTATTTCCTTTGTTAGTCGTCGTCATGCCACAAGAGCCTTGCTCTTCTGCGCAAACCTTTGGAGAACACAGGAGAGCATAAAGCGTAAGAAGCGTAAAACAAAAGAAACCACATTTTACCAAAAACAAAAATCCCCCCCCCCCGATGGACTCAATATTTATCACAGATTAATACCCACCAGAGAAAAAGGAGATATTAAGCAGAACCGAGCATTCTGGCCCCGTTGTGGGAGCATGGCACAGACTTTTTGCATCTGTATAAGACTGCATGAGTGAAAGTGACAAACGCTTCTTAGAATTTCCCTGACTTCCTGTTTCCTTGTGGTTTCACTCACAGTGCCCACTACCTTTGTACTCTCAAACTCTCATTGGCTGGCTGGAGGCCAATAGCGATGAAACGAGCAAGAAACAAGAGGAAGTGGTGAAGTTTGTAGGAAGGACTCCAGAGGGAAGCTAACTGTTACAGTCCTGTTTAAATATAAAGACAGACCATCTCGAAAGATAAGGAGAGCGGCGCAGAGAAGCGTTCAAACGGCTCAAACTTTATCGCGTTTAACAACAAAACGTAATGTTTTTAACCGGGACTTTATTTGGTGGAGTAACACAACTTGGTGCATAATTGAGCAACCGGCTGTTAAAGAGGCGTGATTTTAAACTTTTTCTTTAACAACAAACCCGACGGCCCCTCTAAAAAAACGTTGCGGCTCTGTATTGAGCCCTGAGGGTTTGAAACTGAAATGTTTGCTCATTTTTCTTTGTTAAACAGCTCAAGCTCAGTCAGACTGGACGGAGAGCATATGTGAACGTAGATTTTCAAATTGTCCCATATTTTCTCAATCGGACATAGGCCTGGACTTTGACTGGGCCGCTCCAACTCATGAAAATAGCAGGGTAGCTCTAGCTGCGTGTTTCGGGTTGTTGTTCTGCTGGAAGGTGAACTTCCATCCCAATCTGAAGTCTTTTGGAGCCCAAATAGGTTTTCATCATTGTCCTTTTAGTGGTTATCAAACATCCTCATCCAGGAAGCTTTTCTGGATGATCCGCTTCATTGTAAAGCAGCAGGTTCCCCCAACCTTCCCTTTTAAATATAATCTTTTCGGTCTTAAATTTAATTCAAGGTGACATTAAAAAGGTCATATAAAGTCTGAGATATGACTTGCTGAAACCTGCAGATTCCGTGGACCAGGTGGATGAATACCGAGATAAAATCACAACTACAAACTCATACCACGCTCTCCAGATTTTTTTATTTGTGAAAGCTTTTGAAAATCCTGCATGGTTTTCCTTCCACTTCAAAATTAGGCACCACTTTGTATTGATCCATCACATAATAAAACCCTAATAGTGTACACTAAAATTGTGAGGGAAAGAAAAAAAAAATACAATGGGTTGTGAATATTTTTGAAAGGCACTCAACGCCACTTCCCCTACCTATGGCGGATTTTCCATCCATCCATTTTCTTTTTAAAAAAGGATTTATAAAAGGAAAAAAAAGAAGTAAAATCCCATCAGATGAAATAATATATTTGCTTTTGTCCCCAAAGTGCAAACAAGGAACAAAAAGATGAAGACAGAAGTGTGAATCAGAGGTCAACAAAGAGCGAGCGTGGAAGTGCAACAGATGAGATCAGACCTTGGAGCTCAGTGCTCCAGCGAAGAGCGTCTCCACAGGCTCTCAATGACGAGCTTTGTGTGTGTGCTGGCCTCCTCTCATCTCTCAGACCTCGGTGTGTGTGTGCCTGAGATAAAGAGAGGCTATTGTTGCTGCTGCTGCGAGATCATCATGAGACCAGTCATGATGACTCAGCAGATTGCTGATCTCAACCCAACCTGCCCCTTATCCCCTCTCCCAGCCTCCACGCTCTGCTCTCCCCTCTGACACTTTATGTGGCGTCCACCCCCGCCTGCACGGCTTTGATGACTGTTTAACACCTTTTATATTTTTTTTTAAATCGGACCAGTGGGCCAAACCAACAGACGAGCTACGGAAAGGCTACAGGGGGAGAGCAGAGTCAGGAAGACGGCCAAGTTGTATCCGATGAGCTGCTTAACAGACGCAGGAGGCCACCTGTTGTCGAAGCTTTAGCAGGACGCTCTGCTATCAAGGCACACCAAAGTTTTCAGAACGATAAAAAAAAGTTACGCCATATCGCCCTAAAGGTTTAAAACTGTCGTCATAAAGGCGCAGAGAAGGTGCTGCGGTGAACCAAGTTTTCTCCAGCAGTTGGAGTTTAAAGTAAAGCAGCGCTGCCCCTCCCTCACCTATTGCTGCACAATGCTCAGTTCATGGATTTGGAAACTTCCTTAGTCATGCAAAAAAAAACCAAAAAAAAACGGCAGTGCTGTGGAAACCAAAGGAGTGCCACCTTTATTACGATAAGGTTGTTTTATTGCTATAGTTGCCCAGCTATGCGTGGCAAGTCTTTCTAAGTGACGTTTTCAGTAACTGCTTCCTTACCAGAAATGGAGAGGTGTCATGATGTTTAGCCTTTCCAGCCAGTCGTTAACTCGTTCAGCTCCTATCCTTAGTGGAAACAGCGTCAATGACGTGAAACGGACAGAAGCAATCCATTAAAATTGCTCTCCAGTTTAGGCATGTCAATACAGGGTTTCAAAGTCATGTTGTTCAAAAATCTGCAGATTTTTCAAAACGGTTTTTTATTATCTCAGTTTTTATCACCAGAAAGTCAAGTTGGGACAGATTGTGAAAAAAGCTGACCAAAAAATAAATAAATAAAAAATTGATGTTTTGTAAACTATCTGTGTTAAAGATTGGGATTCTGCAGCAGGATCTTGAAACTTTTTCAGGTCTTGAAGTTGGAATCGGGATCAGTTGGCGTTAAATTTAGCGACGTTGTTCAAATTAGAAAACAACACTAACTACTGCACTTCCAGCAGCAATAAATCAGGTTATAGCAACTTTAAATGGCATAAATCAGAGAAAACTGGAGGCCCATCTGATTAACTGCTCTGAGGATTTATCCACTTTTCCATAAATGATGTGATGTTTTTTTCTTCTACAGGTAAAGGGAATCGCTACTGATAATAACAGAATCTCACACACAAAAAAACAACAAAAAAAGTATCCTGTTAGGCAGCTGGCTGCTGCTTGGCTACCTGAGCAGAGAGCCTGACTAATTACTCAGCTAATATAATGTTGGATACCTGCAATATCCAGGATTATATTATATCTAGCTATTCAACCAGTAGAAAATTCAGCGCAGTCAGCACATTTACATGAAAACTAAAAATACTAAATTTAGAGGATTTTTATTTTCTTCCTAAATATACCAATCAAAAATAAAATTAGCAATTACATTATTATAGATAACGGTTCATTGTTTTTGCATCAGTAGTCAAGAAAACATCATAATGTAAAGGACATTAAACATAGGTATGTTTTACTTGCAACTAAAAACTCATATCAGTCCATAAGAGAAGAAAAAGTGAATAAGTAAATAAGTAAAATCTGCTCATTAAAATTTAAGATGGTTCTAAATACTTGTTTTTGAAACAAAGCTTTGTCCTTGTGTATTATTTCCGCACTATTTGCTTGTGTGTTTCTTATCAAAGCTCTACAGTGAGAATGTCACACAGGGCCATGCTTACAGTGAAAGTAAGAGATTATTCAATCAAATAAACAAGCGAAGCTGCGAGTGTGAACAAATAAAAACACGCTCCTCCTTCAGAGGAAGCGATGGGTTTATATGACACGAGGCCACATGTCTTGCAACATCTTTATTCTTTTGTATCAAAAAGGCACGGAGCCAAGTGTGTGGCAGTGCGCCTCCCCCACAATGCACCTCTGTCTGTCTGCGAGGGTACCACAAATCCTACATTTATAAATAGCTGCAGATCAAAGAAAAAAAAAATGTAGCAGCTCATTAAGCGCACACACACTAAATATGTCAACGCGCAGCAATTTTAAAAATTCTGTTTACGACTGCTTGACACGTTTAAGGTTGTGGGAATAAAGCAAACGCCGTAGGAGGTTTCATTCAGTCCTCCCGCTTTTATTCTGTTTATCTTGAAACGACGCAAGCTTCCTCTTAACGAGTCGGGATAACTCAAGTAGCACGTGGCGACTGTTCTCAACAACTGGAGGGCTTCCACATGCGCTGCTGCAGTCTGAAGTTTTATTGTGATGCAGCCTCCTGCAGCTGGAGGTGCATCTTCGCACAATAGCTGCATCAAAGGCAGGGAGGCTGAGGGTGGCTGCCGGTGGTGGGGGCGGTGAGAGAAGACAGGGGGAGAGGGGGGGCTAAAAAGGAGGCTGATTTCCTGGCAAGTGCTGGTTTATTTCCCCTGTGTCGAACTCTCCCCCCATGAACACCCAACACCCACCCTCCATCGACACAGAAACAAAAAGCCTGCTGCCAAGATCATGCACATTATCCCGCCGCCATGCCAGCGGGGTCTAATAAAGCACACACATGTAAAATGGTCGGCAGCGCTCAAACATGCCGTTTTAGCTCTTTGGAGAAGAAGCCGACAGATGTGGAGAAACTGAGTTCCTGCACACGTCAGAGGTTCGAGGCCTCACCCTGGAGTAATTATAGTTACTTTTCAAAAGGATGTTTTAACGTGAGAACAGAGTGTTGTTGCTCGGATCTGAGCCGACTGTGGAGCTAGATACTGCTGTCACAGCCTTAACACAACACTGCCAGGAAGAAGAACAAAAAGCAGCTGGCACGGTTCCCTCAGAGCCCGAGTGTCAACATCATAGAGTTAGCGATTACAAGAGGAGACACCGAAACAGCTTAAATATGCAGAACAATGGAGACAGGTGTGTTTGTAACGTTTCACCTGCCAACAGCTCAGGAGCACAGAGGAAATTTGTTTGAAAGGCAGTGGGTGGTCGGGCAAAATCACACCTGGAAATGGAAAAATATATTTTATAATATATATAAAATATATTATTGAAATAAATTTAAATACAAAAAAGTAGCAATTAATATTTTTACATCTACTCGGCTTTTTAAATAATTGCAGGCCAACACTCTCAGGCAGATATTTGTTGATCGCAACGTTCACAGCTGTTGTGTTTGTAAGATGTTAGGTTGTTGGACCTTATGGTAAAAATCAGCAGAAGTAGAGGTTGAAATATTGTAAACTGTGCAATAATGACGTATAAACATTTAACAGTTTTAAGTGTTTCCATCTGTGGTCACTCAGTAGTTCTTATTCATATTAAGAAGGCTATTTTACAGCAGCAGTTGTATTATGTGGTTTGACCTCCTGATTCCCATTTTGGTCCAAATTTTTATTTATTTATTTTTTTTCCGGAAATGTTGCTAAATATAGCAGGAAAGTTGCTGAGTTGGCAAAAGTGGGGTGACTATTGTTAACAGCAAAGATGCAGATATGACCTGGTGAGCCAGTCTGCCAGTCAAACCTCTCACTGCAGAGCAGAAGAGGGCAGAGGCTGATACTTAGACCTTTGGCCAGGTAGATAAGATCAGTGGATATGACAGGATTCACATCTAAGTATCGGCCGATCACCGATCTCCCAAAATTAAGGAAATCTGAGCGTGGCCGGTTTATCGGTGCATGCCTAATTATCAAGCTCACCAAATGCTAAAACAGCAACTGGAACTGACTTCAATCGGTAAAAACACATTAGGATTTTACTTTAGCAACAATTCATTATTTCATTTATATGTTGAACCCAGTGATCAGCAAATTTAAAAAATAATTAAATCAGACTAAATCTTTCCTGTTCCAGGTCAGCTTCCTGTAGATCAGCCAGAGGTCAGCCAATGACTGCAAATGTTGTGAATTAGCCAATCAGAAGCTCACGAAGCAATGACATCATCATCTGAGCTTTTCTAAGTTGCAGTTATCATAATGTATGTAGACTTTGGAGAAATACCACTTCTAATACGATGAACAATACTACTACTACTACTACTACTACTAATAATAATAATAATAATAATTACTAATAATACATTGTCTCTCTTTGTTCTGACATTTTGAAAATAAAAATAATTTTAGTAATCCTTATTTATTTAAACCATGAAAGGTTTAGCCTGATTTAAAGCCAGTGGAAAAAAAGGTAACATGTCTTTTTATTTACTATAAATAAATATTTATTTTCAACGGTCTGCATCCTGATCTTTGATTGTTGTGCTACAGCGTTTTGTCTCATTTCTGTCTCCCAACAAATGGTTATATCTTAAAATCCACAAAATGATTATTTGGCCAGTCATCAGTCTGTGAAACAAAAATAAAACAACCGAGTTGTCCGAAAGTGCCCCCTGTTTTGTTAAATGAAACTTGGCTTAGGACACAATAAAAGTTCAGCAGATTTTCTCAGTAAACTAAAATGTAAAATTTGCTATTCCTAAAGATAAATAATTAAAAAAAGCATATGAAGTGATATAGTTGAATAATTAATATGTAATTCTGCTGCAGTCTATAGTTAATTAGAGCTGCGTGATATTAAGAAAATCTGAAGTATGAAACCGTATTGCAATGATTAAAAGATGCTGACATCATTCACTGCATGTTTCAGCATCATAACAACTATTATCTAAATCAACTGTGGGTATTTTATGCAAATGTGACTCGCCAATGGTATTATGAAGGTAATAACACTTTAGCTTTTTACTATTTCCATTTAAAAAAAACACAATAAAACTGTCTTAAGAAAAAAAAATGTGTTCAAATTCACACTACTAAACTACTGCATACAACTTCCAGAAACGTTCAGACCTTTAGACCACATGGAAGTAACCCAGGTTAACGATTACGTGTAGAGTAAAGGCACAACGCCATTAATTGTACGGATCAGTGCACAAACACACATTATATCTTTCTATCCTCACAAGGACTTTTCATTGACTTCCACTCATTTTGATTCATTTCTGCAGCCTAATCCTAACCCTGACCCTGAACCTAATCATTACCAGTACATCCCTAAACCTAAACCCAGTTCACATCTCAGTCCTAAACCTAACAACTAGCCCAAAAACAGCACTCCTTCTTGGAGCAGTGGGTCCTCACATCGTAGTATTTTCTGGAGAAATGGGTCTTACGAAATGAGAAATGGTAAAACACACACAAATATATATTGTGAATATATATGCACACACACCTGCACACACAGTCTAGGGGTGTCCTTCCCATAATGGTTGTGGGGTGATCGTTGCAGAGCGGTCAATGCCACAGCCGCTGTTGCTACAACAGACAGGCTTTTTGCTGTGGCAGGCTGTATTTTTATGGAGCAACTTAAAGAACGCTGACAACTCAAGAGTAGAGCTGCTTACTGTTACAGTGGAGAGACGACACACACACACACACACCCACGCACACACCCTGAGGATGGGACCCAGAGGCGGGGATGGGTGAAAAGGTGAAAAGTGTTAGAGATGAGCAAAATATGGCTTATAGACAAGAAAAGAAAAATCTGGAAGGAGGAGGGAAAAAAACAGGTGAAAGACTGGAAAGACATTAAGGTGTGTGTGTGTGGGGGGGGAGGGAGCAGATGAGGACAGAGGGGAGAAAAGAAGAGATGAGGAAGAGGAGGAGTGGGGTGCTGTTGGTAGAGGACTGAAAGAATGCTGACGTCTCCAGAGCTGATTAGCGTTACACAGAGACATCACACCCACAGTTGGGAAAAATGCTGAGTACGGAGGGAAGACAGGGTGGGGGGTGCAAATGACAAGGGAGAAAGAAGAGAAGAAAAAGAGAAGAGCGAGCAGGGAGGAGGAGGAGGAAGACAGAGGTGGAGAGGAGGAGTGGGACGGCGGGGAGGGTAGAGGAAGGGGTGGGAAAGCGTTTGGGTGAAAATGCATCCTCAACACATTTGTAGGAGCTTAGCTGTTGAGTACGGGGAGGTGGAGGAGAGAGGGATGGAGGGGTGGAGGGGGGTTGGAGTCTGCGATATTAAAAAAGAAAAAAAAAACTGAACTCAGCAGCGATCCTCAAATCAGAAAGGTTTTGATCCATCAGACATGAGACCGCCAGCCTCATCGACAAGAAACGCATCAAGAAACTGGCATTAAAAAAAAGAACTAACTCAAAACTCAAGTCTTAATTAAAAGTGGTACCAGATCACACAGACACTCTTTAGTGTGAACGTTGTTATTGAGTGAAGGTGTGAATTTATAGTTTCTGTGAGCGTTTAAAAGTATAGAACAAAACGTGTACAAATATGTTTAAAAGGAAACTGTTCTTACTTCATGTAGAAGAATTTCAGTGCAATCAGGCTGCAAGAGAACAAGAGAGAGTGAGACTTTTAGAAGACAACAGGAAGGCCTAACTAACAGCAGTAGACATCTTATTAAATCCGTTTGAGTTATTAATTTAAGAGTCTACAATCTGTATAATATCCACACAGAGAGACTACTGTTTCAGTAAACCAAGCCAAGCTAACTGCGCTAATCACAAATAAGATAAGACAGATCCCATTTTTTAAGCCCTTTTCGCAAATAGTTCCATCATCAGTCCACAAAGATGAGCCCCTCTCTGAGCTGCCTTTGGCCATTCAGATTCAAATCAAGACGACAATATATTGCACTTGTCATGTCGCAAAAATCCAGCCAAAGGAGATTTGGAGAGGATCTCAGCAGAGTTGATATTCAACATTGTAATGAGTGATGAACATCTCCCACTCTGGAGGGCACATAGCTGGCATCTTATCAGTTTTATCCTCTTCTCAAGCATCACTGCTACAGAAAGAAATACCCTTGGCTAAAATCCAGGGATCTTTGTGGTTTTAGTACACTTCACCATGACTCAGCTAAAGTTTGCTAGTGACAAGGAATGCTGTATGTGCACTCTGCAGTGATCCCAGTTAGTTTCCATTACATCCTTGACCCAGAAGCAGACTTGGTTTGTGTTTCTGTGACCACCTTAGAGGCGTGACAGCGCTGGGTTGACTTCAACCCCCAGGTCCTACAGAAATGACAACTAGGCGTCTAAATGGTGCGACCCTTTTTAAAACGTAACTCGTAACTGGGAAGTCGGAGGAACTTTCCACTTCACTGCATTCCAGTTGTTCCATTCGTTAAGAGTCGGAAAGCCTTTATTGTTCCAACCGTACCCTGGTACCGCTGGGTAACAGCGTTACGGCATGAACAGTAGTAATAATCAAGCTGCACAGAACCCACTAGGGTGAGGCATTCCAGTTGATTTTCCCGACTTGGAAGGCGGGATTTCCATGTTCCGACTACAAATGGAATTTGTAGTCCGAATGAATGTTTTGTGAAAGAGCTTTTTGTTTTGAAGTGTTAGTTAAACCATGTCTTATAGTGACTACTCTGTCATACACACAGTGTGACATCTCCTCTGGTCCAATTATAAATAATGTATATTAGGAGTCTTAAGCTGCATTCACACCAGCCCTGTTTAGTCCGCTTTAATCAAACTCCACTTCCTTTGCCAAGAAAGTGTGGTTCGCTTGGGGAGGTGTGAATGCCTAATCAAACTCTCATGTGGACCGAAAAAGTGAACTCTGGTTCACCTACAAACTAAGGTCTCAGTTTGGCTGAAGTGAACTCTGGCGTGGATCGTATCCAAAACCACACTGACCGGAGACCACTCCAAAAGCAGGAAGTGACTGTAGCACAAGGCGTTCTGGGCAAATGCATCCAAAACAAACGGATGACCGGAAGACGAGGAGTGTGGTTAGTCTCCTAATACCAGAGGGAGAAATGGCTGGTGGTCTTTTGCCAAAGACAAAAGAGAAATCCTACAACCACTAAAATCTGACATTTGTCCATTATTGTTTACATTTAGTGAAAAAGGAAGTTGTTCTCATGTCTTCTTCGGAGGTTTTCATGTTGTGTCCTTCAGTCGTCCTTGATGCAGCGCCACCACAGTTTAGTTTGTTTGACACAATGTAGTATGAAAGGGACTTGCACCATCTGAAAATTTAACAAATGTTGCAATTTTGGGATCAAGTCAAGACTACCAGAATATCGGGTGCAAAAACTTCCTTAAAGATACAAAGAAATTGGCTAAAATGGGCAATGGCAAGTCAAAGCTTTAAGAAAAACTACGATTGGGATTGGCTACAAAATTCAAATAATCTCTGACATCGAGCCTTGTTAGCAAATCGAGATGGTACGAAAAGCGAAGGTGTGGCAGGAGGTCAGAGTGGTAAATATGAGGCTTATAAAGACAGATTAAAGAGCAGAGGGAAGAGCACAAGACTCCTTTCTCTTCGTGTAATGCAGACTAACAGGATAATGAACTCTAAGCTTGTGTGCATGTGTGTGTGTGTGTGCTGTTGATTCAGACGAAGCTCTAATTAATCTTGTTTTAAAGAACCTTCTGCTCTGGTCACTGCTGCCCCACACAGACAAATTTCTTAGAAAGAGACTTTCGATTTAGCTAGCTGCTCAGACATGGGGAGGGGGGAATAAACGTCCAGATTAGATGCTCCAAAAGCCACCCGGGAGGGAGACGAGTGGGTGTGCTCGCACATAAACAACGCAGCGTTCAGGGGATGATCAAGAACAGATCGCGAGAGTCACAAGTCGTTTGAGATGCAGTGTTTATTGAATTATCCTGCCATAACAGCTGCTTTAACTGCGCCGTCTCCCTCAGGCAACTCTCTGAGCAATAACTGAAATCACAAAGGATGGCATCCGAGTGAGGCGGCGAAGACACGCAGCAGGACACATAGGGAACGTGGATGGAGAGACACAAAGGCAGCATAATGTGGAAAGCGTGAGTTTAAAACCTCAGAGAGCTACAAAAACACAGCTGCTGGCTGCGGTCCCACCTTGCTTCTGCTAGAGAAAAAAAAAAAAGAGAGAGAGAGAGAGATAGAGACCAAAACAAAGCAGCGCTTAAGCTGGCTGATCTAAAGCGGGCCGAGGGTGTTGAGGGAGTTGGTAAATAATTAACGACGGTCACTGTGTGGAGGCTAATTGAGAATTAGGAGCCAGATCAGAGATAATGGCAACCTGTGAATAGAGAAGGCGCTCAGGGTGGAGATGCAGGACCATGGAGAGAGGGAGAGAGAGATCAGGAAGCCGAGAAGAGGACAGCCGTCTGAGCTGGGAGCGCGTGCAGGAGCAGAAAGAAAATAGGGAAGACATTAACAAGGAGGTATGCAGAGCGTGAAATAAGCATGATAACAGACGGAGACGAAGAAAACACAGGGAAGGAGAAAAATAACAACAATCTTCACACTTTTCTGCAAGTTAAAAGCCTGCGTGCGTGCGTGCGTGCGTGCGTGTGTGTGTGTTTTGTCAAACAAGTGTGTTATTAAAGGCAAGAAAAACTCCTGGCGTCGACACGTTTTTCCCATTTCAGGTAGTAAGTCGGAGTGTGATGACAAATTTCCCAACACAAGCAAAAAAAAAAACTGCACTGTCAGGCAATTGAGCTCTGGCTCCCTTTTTTTCATAAGCACTTTTTCCTTTTTTTTTTGAATAGAGAAAGATTGGACTGCTGGTTAAGTTGCTTCCCTCTTTGTGTGTGTGTGTGCGTGTGCATGTGTGTGTGTGTGTGTGCTTGGAAAACAAACAGAGCTGCAAGGGGAGACAAACATTAAGTCAAAGCACACAGCGAGTCTATTTCTCTCTCTATACCTACATACTGGTCAGCAGTAGCAGTTTGGGAAAAAGAAAGTTGGAGCGGCGCATAAGCGCCGTTTTCCTCTGTCGAAATGCTCAGATCTTTATCAGGCATGTTGATGAGAAAAGTACACGGAGAAGCGTCTCGGCGAAACCGCAGAGACGTGCCTGGTGCCACAGGGATCTCTGACCTTCAGCTCGGGGACATTCCTGGTGCCCATTTTAAGGTTTTCCATCAGCTGCCGATCATTCTGGACGGTATGAGAAGCACGCATACGTACTGCTGCAGCTACGCCGCCTCTTTTTCTTCACTAAGGAGTTCATCTCGTCACACTACGCAAACAGTTCAGAGCAAAAAAAAAAAACAAGTAACAAAAACAAGGTTCCACACTTTTTCTCTCTGTTTCTTTTATGTTTTGTTTTTTAGTGATTATGTTCAGCTTAAATTCCTCAAACTAATAAATAAAAAAAAGCTTCAGATTTGACAGTTAAAGCTGAGAGATCAGCTTGTCTGGTTGGTTGGTTTTCACACTGACCTACGGTTGGACGATATCAGGAAAACACGCGACCTGACCTGTGAAAATGTGGGCAAAGGTTGTGATGGTCATGTGAGCTGAACTGTGCAGTACTGATGTCATTCTGCCCCAGCTGGATTACAATCAAAAGTGAAAAGCATGTTATGTCATGTCTAAAAGGCAAATGCACTGCCGCATTGACAATCCCTAACTTGTGACTGCAGGAAAGAAACTTAGAAGTTTGTCATTTTCTGTGATGTTGAGGTGTTTAAACACGAAATCAGAGGAGGCACCAGGATGTAAGAAGATACTGAAAAAGTTAGCAGATGTTCAATCTGCGATTCATTTGGGCTGCGAGAGAGTGAGCGAGAGCAAGACTTTCAGCAGAAAACAGAATAGCTGAAGAAAATAAAGCAGCATTGTTTCGTTTTACTCTTTCGGGGTTTTAATGTCTGTCTTTTATTAAAGGGAAATGTTGGCAGCTTCTGGAAAACAAGTAGGGATGGGAAATTATCATAGCTTTCTTATTACAACAATTACAACAACTTTGATTTATCATAATAATGATAAACTGTACTTGGTGTTGATTGCAAACCCAAAAAATTAAAAGCATTGTCAAGATAGTTATTTCTTTTTTTACTATTTTTACAAGATTATTTCTGTGAGAGAGCCCAAAAAGACTGGAAGGAGAGAAACTCAGGAGAGCTTCCAGCTCCTTGGAAATATTTTAATGTCACACAGGTGACGGCTAAGAGCTGCCGCCACACCGTGAGCTACAGACATGCAGACTTTGTTCCCTCTCTTTCAACTCCTTGGCATTGATCCACAGAGAGCCGTGTTGTTTCTTTTCTTTTCTTTTTAAGGTTCACAAATTCATGCCACAATCGGAGACTCGTCACACTGCAGTTAAAAACTGCGGCAAGTTGGCGCATTGAGATGATGCAACTAGTAGACAACCGGTAGTGCGGGTATTCCTGTTACTAGGGCCGTCGAAGCTGTGCGCTGTTCACAGGGCCTCGACGCCGCAGGACTGTCGCTGTGCACAGAGGGTCTCACGCAGACAGAAACTTCTCGAAAGCGAAGAAAACTGTTGCCACAAAGGGGAGATGTGGGAACTTTGTTCGAGACGTACGTTGATCTGGAGAGCTAAATGAGAGTTTGAACACGACTTAAACTAAAACCGTGAACTTGTTTTCTGTCTGCTAATCCTTCTGGTGCGTCTCCTAATGAGATTTGTCTTGATTTCAGTCTGGTTATGTAAAAAGAAGTTAGTGCACTTGTAGAGTTTGGGTATAAACAGTCTAAATAACGCAGCCCACTAATGCGGAAGCAGATGAAGTGTAGTGTGGGGGGGAGACAGTGGAGCACAGCAATGATTATGCACCAGATCTGCTTACACCATATTTCATCATTACTGTGGAGAGGAAAAAAACACTCAAATATTGATCTGCCCCACTGCTTCCTTTCCTCCCTGCCTCTCTCACTCACCACCAAATCTGTCTTTTATTCCCGCGTTTCCATCTCTCGTTTTACTTCTCGCTAATACTTTCTGAAATTTGCAAGCATAACAAGAGTTTTCTGAGAGGAATCCCAGTTGCAAAGACGATCGTAAACACGCAGACGATACTTGTGAATTATGTTAAAAAAACACCAAAAGTTTCTTGCCTTTAAACACACACAAAGAGAAGGTGGACAGAGTATCGTGAACACCTGCGCAATCTATCGCAATCCAGAGCTTTAGGTGTGCAAGGGCAGCGCGTGTGAAGTTTTCTTTAATGCGTTCTCAAAACTCGGGGGTAAACAGACCACATCACGCAACAACTTAAAACCGAACGTCAGTAATTAGGTTTTCGACAAACCTAACGGACTGAAAAAAACACTCATTTAGACACAACAAGCTGGGCTGTACCGCTCGTTATTAAAGCTTTTCTGGTATTTAAGCTATGCAAAAACAAGCTTTATGGCATTACACTGACAAAGGTAATGGTAAAAACACAGGTTAAGTTCATGTTATAATAATCAAATAAAGGTATTATTGAGTCTTTTAATTAACTTATGAAAAGCAGATCTTTCAACAGCAGTCATTATTTGTAGGCGTTCCTGGTAAAGTTGTGGAAAATGCTGTAAATAAATGCATCTTTCAGCGTAATCTCCCTAAGCTGAAAGTTAAAAAAAAAAATATTCACCTGAGTTTCAGTATATGTCTAATTGTTTCATTAGAGCACCACATTTCACATATGTACAATTATCTTAGCCACTCATCAGCAGCCTGGGCAAGGAGTCATATTTATCTGCCACCACTCACAGTGATGGAGAATGCTTGAGATGTCTTAAACCGTCCAAAGCTCACTGTGAGAGAGCGTTTACAGCAAAAAGTGCCATGTTTGAGTCACCAGGTCTCCATAACAGCCTCCATCTACCATGTTTGAGATCAGGAGTTTAACAGTAACCCTGTGCTTTGCTCAGACGAGACGAAGATTTGGGTTTGGAGCGTCCGCTCTCAAGTACGGCGGTGGATCTGTGATGCTGTGGACGTGTTTCTCTTCCAAAAATCCTGGGGACCTTATTAGAAAGCAGAGAAACGTAAACCATAAACTTTTTGAAATCCCATATGATTTTAAATTCGACTTTAGACTTAAGTTCTGTTGGGGGAGCTGAAGTGAACAGAACAACAAGAGCACCCTGAAATGAAGCACCGAGAAGGATTTCTTAACCACAGAGGAAAGGTACCTGAATTAAAAGGTGTATTTTTCTACAATTTTTCAGTGTGAGATTATTCTAATGCAATGAAAGATGATGAGTTTGTTTTAAGGCATTTTACTTGTCTGCCAATAAATACGGGTAGCAATAAAGGCCACCATGCTTTTATTAGCAACTTAATGACACAACTAAGGTCAAAGTTAAAAAAAATAATAGCTAAGCTCTTTTATTTCTTATACAGCTCTAGCAGATGTTCATGGACACCAAAGTTTCTTGCCTTTAAGCACACACACACACACACACACACACACACAAAGAGAAAAAGACGGCTATATTAACAGCATACTTGTCAATATTTTCTGCCATAAATCTAAACAAATTTCTTTCTGTCTTGTAGAGCAAACACCTGTCTTAGCTGTTCGCCCCCGTCTTCCCTTCAAAGGAGGTTTTACGGAGCGTTTCATCAGCTTGATCCCCGTACACGCAGGGGATTGAGCTGCTCTTTACTCAGACACACAAACTGCTCTGATGTGGCGAAACAGAGCGACGTTAAACCGAATTCAATGCTTTGGACTTTGTCCTGGAAGGAGGCAGCTCAGGTCAAACGTGGTGACGGGGTGGAAATGAAAGAAGTGCGAAATGTTCAAAGACCAACTGCTAGTAAAATCACTTCCCTTTGAAAAAAAAACCAACAAAAAAAGGAACTAAGACACGTTGTGTTTTTTAACTTCGCTGCTACAATGCCCAACAACAAGCAGATCTGAGGTTCTTGTAGGTGTTGTATATCTCCGTCTCCTCTTTGCACTCGCTCTCTCTTTCTCGCATACACACGTGCACGCACACACACACACACACACACACACACAAAAAACAGGGCAAAGAAACTAGCTGTGGTAAGTAACAAGTGAAAACGCCATCTGTCAAGCGAGAGCGCATTTGCTTCGCCTCAGCATTTTCAGGGGAATGCCTTGAAGACAAAAAGGTCCTTGTTCTCAATCTCTCCGCAAATCCCATCTCTCATTCTTCCTCCCTCTTCCTTCATCCCCCTTGCTCCGCGCGTCTTGCCGCTCCGCCACCATCAGCAAAGTTGCACACATAAGCATTGGTCAGCGTTCAATTACCGCGAACACCAGGGAAGGATGGGAAAGTACTTGACAGAGAAATGCACTTCAAGCACTGATTAAATACTGATACCAAGTATAAAAAGCTAAGCCCCTTAGGTTGTGTGTGCGTACGTTCAACAAGAGAAAGGAAATGGGGAAAGTGTGTGAAGACAGTGGTGGTGGTAAGGAGTTGGGAGGGGGGGGGTTGCTTTTCCCTCCAATACTGATACAACTGTTTCATCATTATGACCCTCTATTACAGTACTTGCCAACTTGCTTACTACATACTTTTGATACACTCTGCAGAGTGCTGACTCTAACTAAAGCTGCTGATATGGAGTCATTAGGGGGTGAAGTTTCTGTTTTTCTTGTGCCCACAGAGCTTCCCTATTACTCTTTAGTGTTTAAGAGTTGCACCGCTCATAGGTTGCTACCAGGCAGCAGATAATGGCCTATCCACAAGAGATCAATCAGAGGATATTCTGTTGCAAGGCATTATAGTTCACTGAGCCGCTTTCCTTTTTTAGCTCAGGTCTGCGGGGTTCATTAACTGCCACAACAGTCAATCCCTTTCTCTGGCTTTTGTTTGTTTTATCGGGGGAGTTACTTAAGGTAAAGCCAATATTTTCAGAGAAACGGATATGAGGTTTTCAAATGTTGTGACGCCCAATTTGAATAAATGTTACAGGCAAAAGCATGTTTGTAAATTGTAATTTATTAGATTTTTATTTTGTCATCTTAAAAAAGAGAGAAGAAGAATCATGCTAGCTAATTATACTAAAGTTTATCACAGGCAGATGTAAGTTTATATTTATCAAGATTTTCTCTATGAAAGTAATCAAATACATTATTGTACTTACTATTTTTTTTTAAATAAACACAACATCAATCAACTAAAGAAGGTTAAAAACCTGCTTTATAAATCAGTCTAAAGGGATAGTTCAACTTTTAAGTGAGTTCCTGTTAAAAAGTTATAAGCACTTAGTTTCTTACCTGCAGGAGATAACTCTCTTTGTCTTTCATCCTAATCCAGATTAATTGGTCCAGAAATAAACAACTATAGTCTGAGAGAAGCCAAAACCAAAGTGGACATCACCAACCAAAAAAATAAATAAATAGATACAATATATAATATAAGAGAAATAAAAGTAGATACACCACCAATAGTCTTCATTGATAAAAGAACATGCAAAGAGTTTTTCGATTAAGCAACTGGACTCATCTAAAAGGAGAAAAGAAGATGTTTCACACAGTTGGAGATGCATAGCCGCTAACCTCCATTTTCCATGAAAATAATCATCAGCTTCTTTGTAAATAACAGCTCTAACCAAATATGAAGATGGTTCAAAGATTCATGAATTAGCCAAACTTTTATGACGTTTTTGAGACTGAAGTAAATTAAGATGATTGAGGTTCTGTCTGGTCTTCACCAATAAACCAGATAATGTGACTTTATAGTAAATGAACAGCTACCGACTGCACTTATGAGCAGAGGCATCTTCTGAGCATCATTTAACCTCTTTATATTTTGTATCTTTGTAGATTTCAGCTGTTCAGTAATCGAGTTTTTAGAGCTGTCGACGGCTAACGCTTTCTACTTACCAACAGTCTTAAAATGTCCTGGGACTCGACAAAAAAACAGAACTGAAATTCAAGCCTTAAAACTTGATATTTTTCTAAAACACGCATTTCGGCAAATTTGATTTCATCTTTCAGTGATTTAATTACAAAACTGAAGCTGTAGTTGAATTTCATTTCGGGCGGTATATTCCAAGAGTTTATTTCTAATCATTTCAATGCGTATGGAATACAGTTTTTTCTGAAAATGGATTAAATAAGACCAAAATAAATAATAATTGAGCTCAGAAATATATACAACTACTATGTTAATGGAAAATTGAGTGGAAGGAAAAAGTATGAAAGGTGAATTGAATTACTGAAATAAGATATATATTTTTTGGCAATATTCTAATTTACGATTCACCACCACCAAATTAAATTACCCCACAATCACCAAAAAAAGCGAACATCACTTCGATACCAGAACCTATCTTTTATTCCTCATCACAAGCTAAGCTCCCCCCCCAAAAAAAAACTAATTAAAATTTAGCTGAAACACATATGAATATTACATAAGACACATTTAAAAAATGATGTTTATCACTGAAACATATCCTGATATATTAATGGAAAGCTAAAAGGAATGGAGAATTAGCTTCCCTGTTATTTTCTAATTTATTAATGTTCACCAGAACAACATTTTATTTTACTTCAAATAAATTAAAAGGGGACAGTGGATATAAATAACAGCAGCACTTCGGTTTATATATGTGGCAGACTTAGCTATAAATAGAGGCTGATTTTCAGTGTGGTCCCTGTCAGATTGGGGGCTTGAAAAGAAATAAAATTCAGAATCATCCCTTTAATACGTTCATGATAGCTAATGTCAATATTTACAAAAATCCGGTAAATGAGTAGGTTCCCTGAACAAACGGTCTACCCCTCTAAATAAATGCGACCGAGAGGTCAAAACATGGTGACTAAAATAGTTTACAGTACGATGCCGTTTGATGAGCCTCTGCCTATAAAGCACCAGCGGAACAAATGAACGGAAAACAAACGAATTCAGCTCAAATTCCGTTTTAAAAACCAGATTCTTCCGACACAGAAATGCTTTAATTATCACCAGAGAAAGAAAAAAAGTGAATATCAGCGACATAACGGAGCGTATTTTTGTTCCCTCGTCACAATATGAGCTGAGCTCCTCTTCCTTCGCTCCAGACCTTTGTCCGCCCGCCCGCCGCCGCCGTGTTGCCATGGCTCCCTCATGCCTCCGCTCCGCTCGCGCAAACGTTGAGAAATAACAACGTTGTGATGAATCAGCATCTCTGCCGCCAGCCCAGCCGGTGTAGCTACAACACCGGCATGCCAGGAGACGAACCCGCCGATTCCACACGTCGCTCCACTCACACTCACGCTCACTCACACAATAAAAAGGAAAAATAAATCCTCTCCGCTGACAGACGCATGAGCTGAAGGCCTGTCGGGGGGGTGGCTGACACAAAGCAAATGTCAAAACAGCCGCTCCGTCTAAGCTAGCTGCTGGGACGTCTGACAGCTACCGACTCTCCGGGATGACAGCCTGCACGTAGAGTCCGATTTGTAGGCACGTTTCAGTCACAGAACTTAACAAAGGGCGAACAGGCAACGAGTCAGCACGTCAAATAAACCCACCTCAGGCGGCGCAGGTACCGAGCAGCTGTCCTACCTGAATGTGTCCAGCTTGTGTCCGCCGCTGCCGCCGCCTCTCCGCTAATGAGGTTAGGTGTAGTTACCGCTCCGAGCTGCCGCTGACGACCCCTCGCTCCTTTAGTTTCAGCCCCAAAACAAGGGAATCCCCAGGCTGAGAGGAGCAGAGCAGCGTCGCCCCCCTCCTCCTCACGGTCCTCTAATTCCGACACATAGTTTTTAAGCTTTGACAGCCCACCCGGCAGCCTGGCCCCCTTTGTCTGTGTTATTATGAAATCGGCGGCTGGTCGGTAGAGCGAGGCGGTTCGAGCGACCCAGCGGGTTCGCGGTGGCGCTTGTACCGAGCGATGATGATTCAGCACTACCAGCAGCGCTGGCTGCCCTTTAAACAGCGGCGGGGGACAGGGGAGAGCAGGGGACAGCGCGGCGGAGGCGGCGGCGGCAGCGCGGCACCGCGACGGCTGAGGCGGCGGCGCACACTCAGCAAAACACCGCCACATTCAGCACTTTTCTTTTAAGCTATTTCACTTTTGTTTCAAATTAAATCTGACTCACCAGAATTGGAGCCGGCGCCTTCGGAGCCTTGTTGTTGTGTGGACACGGTGTGAGCGCTGGCAGGAGGACAGCCGGGAGTTGAAGAAGAAGCGCTTCTTTTCTTTTTTTTTTCTTTTTTTTTTCCGCCGCCTCACGCTTTCTCACAGGTCTCTCTACATATATCCTCTGCCTCCTCGCTTGTTTTAGTCTGTGGTCGGAGGCGCCAGACGTCAAATGATGTTTGGATCACATGGTTTCATTCATGAAGGATCTACGCAACCCCGCATTTAAAGAGACACACTACTACAGCGTGTTATAACAACAGGCGGCGTGGAAAGTGTGACAAGACAGCTGTGCGCATTTCTAAACTTAGAGGCTTGATCCGACAGCACAGCGCAGCCTGGATGGATAAAACTAACCAAAACAAACCCTGCTGTTCTTCTCAGGAGCTGCGGAAAATGTATTACAGTTAGAGACGCAGCTCGATAAATCAAAACAAAAGGTTGCGTTATTTTTTTCATGAATTCAATTTAAAAATGGAAAGTTATACATTTGATATAGTCATTACACACAATCACGCTTATTTATGTCAGATTTTATGATTATGTCTCACTCCTTATGAATACATGCAATTCAGTTACTTTAAATATTGGAGTATTGCACACAAAAAAATACAATAAAAATGATTTTGGGCACGTAAATGTTGTATTATGAGTAGTCATGGAAGAGACTGCATGCTGACTAGACTAAGACTAAAGGAAACTGTTGAAGAAGCTGAGTTGTCCAGAAAGTGGTCTACAACAAAAATGTTAATGGAAAGTTGTGTGGAGAGAAAAAGTGTGGGAGGAAAAAGACGCACAATCAACAGGGATAAACTGAGAGGATTTTGCCCGATCAAGAGTTTGAGCAGATCCATAACTGATTCAAGATACACCACAGATGTATCCATGACATGAACAACGACTGCTGTTTTCCTAATGCACTCCTGAAAACAGAGACGATGCAAGACGCATCTTGAAAATGAACTGAACTGTTGCTCCGTGATCCAGTCATCTATTTAATAAGTACATTTTCTCATTTCATTTGTAATTTGTGCCTGAGTTTGAACTAGGCTTATACGTTTCTGTTTTACCAAAAATCCTTACTTGCTGGTTTTATGTTGAATTTATAAGAAAAACTACATTTTGGTTTTTCATCATCTGTGAGAATCAAAATTAACAAAAATAAACGAATGCAATATATTACTCTGCTTATAATCAATCTATGCAACGCATATTCACATTTTGAATTAAATTACCGACTTATTTTAAACAAATCTCATCTTATTTTATGAAGATGCACATGTACTTAAAATCAAAACAAACAACAACATAATGGCAGCATAACCAAAAAGATTTAAATGATTGACACATGCATCCACTCAGAAGATTAAAAAAAAGTGTGGAGGGATATAAAGTTCCTCTTGTAGATGTTCCCGCAGAGCCAGGCCAGTGCAAAAGCAAACCGAGCAGCTGCATTTGGTCCCGAAACCAACAGGGGGCACCAGAGAGCACTGGGTGAGTCAAACAGGTCAGGTTTACAAACTTTACTTCTTGGTGCGAGTGATTCTTCATCAGCAGTATTTGTGCAAAACAAAACAAACTCTTGTAATTATTTTTTTTACTTTGGTTCAACTCTGCTTGCATGTTTCTATTTTCTAAAAAAAAAATTAAAAAAATTAAAAATCAGCCAAATTACACTGAAATTCATATCACAAATTTTCCACTTCCTCTTAAAGAAGGATGTGAATTGACAGAAAGGAAAGCTGATGAGTTTCATGTTGAATTTTCAGACAAAAGCAAATTAATTTGCTCTTACTTCTTAGATCTATTTTACATATACTGTATGTCTCATATTTACATAATCCAGCAGACAATCAGACGTTAGCTCTGTAAACACATCACACAACAATTGCCATCAGTCCTCATTTATCCCAACAAAAACCAAAGCAGCCTATTAGGCCTGAAGTGCACCATCACTATCCATTTCCATTTCAGAGGAATTAATGACTCTGTGTATAAGCCCAGGAAGCACTCAGCCATTATTAGGAGCCTATTTCCTGACAATGACACAGAAATAGCCTGTTTTTATTTACTGATGAACAACTTAGACACAAGTTAGAGCTTTGAGGAGTAAATCTCTGGCAGGTTGCTGAAGGTGGAGGTATAGCCTGATGCATCAGCTGGGTGTTTCTTTTAAAAGATCAACTCTAAACAGTCTGGATATAGTTTCAGTCCAGACATGATTGTAACAACCTGAGGAATATGACACTAAAGTTTCAGCATATTCTTAATTATGCCTTTGCGCTATAATTAAGAAGAATATGCATTAATGCTCCATTTCAGAGTGTCAGTGCTGGATTAAATTTATGATAAGTAGATAGAGCTGATAGAGTATTGGTTGCATTATTCATTTGAAAGTGTTTTTGTCTCCATCACAGGTTGAAGATTTTTAAAAAATACTAATATGCCCTGACTCATAAGAAAATAATAATAATAATAATAATAATAATAATAATAATAATAATAATAATAATAATGTTCACTTTTTTTACCGCTTTGATTCTAATTGTTCAAAGGACAGTGATTCATATTTATACCTCCTATTTACAGTTTGTCACATTACAACCACAAATGCCACTGCATTTCACTGGGATTCAATGGGGTAGATCACCACTAAGTACTATATGACTCTGATGAGGTAAAAAGAAAAATATATGTAAAATGTTTTACAAATAAAAAAACTTAAAAAGTGCACACATGTCCCCCAACGCTTATAAAGGGCATATTTACTACTCTTGCCTACTGGATACTCAGTCAGATTCAACTGATAACATCTGTCAACATCAAGTCTTGCCACAGATTCTCAATTGTATTTAGGTCTGGGCTTTGACTAGGCCGTTTATCAAATAACTATGCTTAGATCTAGTCCATTCCATTATGCTCTGGCTGCACCTTCAGTCGACCTGCTAAGATGTGAACTTACCAGCCTGCAGTCTAAAGTATCTTAAAGGCTTGTCTGTTTAAATCCATCCATCTTCCCATCATCTCTGACATTCTGTCCTTTCACTGCTAAAGACATATAATAAAGTAATAAAATCGAACAAATAATAAAATATTACTACATTAAAACCAGCAGTGCTTGTACACACTCACTCTGCTCAGCAAACAGATGCAGCTTAAAAAGTAAGTAAATATAAGTGCTTCACTCAGCACAGGTTTGCTGCGTGCTTTGTTTACTAAGTTTACACAAAGGCTGTCTTTTAAAGGAAGTCTGGTTCTGAAGGCTTAAAATTCATCCACAGTGATAAACTTAAGAGTTTTCAGACCAATTTAGAAAGAGGAAAGGATTTCCACAAGGCTATTGAGCTAAAAAAAAAAAAAAAGCCACTTTGAAGAATATGGCTAAGATGTTAAATCCTAAAATTTGATCCCTGCACAGAGGTATGAAAGGAAAACGATCGCAGTTAGTTTTTGAAGACCAAAAGTTTTATATAGCTAATTTTTAAAAAATAGAAAGAAAAAAAGGTGAAATAGCCAAGTTTAATTTCACATTCATGAGCGTAAGTAGGTGTTGGAAAACCGCTGTTATAACAAACCTGTGGTGAACTAATTACTAATTGGTTGATTTCTGAAGGTGCTTAGTCGCATTAGATTTTATCTAGGGGTATCAGAGCAGAAGGGGCTGAATATAAATACAAGCCGCAACTTTAGGACTTTGTGTTGGTCTGGAACACAAAGTCTCAATAAAATGCATCGACACCTGCGGTTGGAACATAAAACAGCCCATCAGGTGTGAAAACTTTTGCAAAGACATTTGAATAAAACATTCAAGAAAAAGAAGAAAAGAAAAACATATCGGCACAGACATGCAATTACATTCTGAAGATGGAGGGAAGAAAAGGTCTGTGCAAGTTGTCAGCATAGGGAAGCTCTGAATGCAGATTCACCGACTGTGTGGTAACCGTCAGAGGTTCCTGTTCCTGTGACCGTTTCACCAGACAGCTGCACGAAGCTGATACTGTATCAGCTCCAAGATCAATGTAATGCACAGGTCTCCATTTGACACACACGCACACATGCACACACACACACGTGCATGTGTGTGTGTGTGTGTGTGTGTGTGTGTGTGTGTGTGTGTGTGTGTGTGTGTGATATCCAGGGGATAACAAAAACCTCTGTAAATGTACATTTCATGTTGGAGAAAATTTTGTGTTTGCAAAAAAAAACAAAAAAAAAAACAGATTTTTTTTTTATCTTGTTTGAACTTTCCTTCTGTTCACACTGACTGCAAAAACACAAAATCTTACCAAGTAGTTTTAGTCTAGTACATATACAGGTACATTTGGAAAAATAAGGCAAAACTAACTTACAAGAAACTTTTCAGCAAGATATAGGAGCTTGTTTTAAGTCTATAATTCCTTTAATATTACTTTCAAAAAGTGCTAGTTCTGCTAGCAAATTATTTCTCTCATAAAACATTTTTCTTAATTTGAAACAAGCTCTTATGTCTTGGCAACGAGTTCCTTGCGAGTTAGTTTTATTTCAAGTGTACTAAGTTATTTTCAGTGGAAACCAGGCTAAAAATACTCGATAAGATTATTTGTTTCTGCAGTTCACTCTTCATTGTTCCTGCTTCTCCTTGCTAGCAATCATGCTACTGCAAAGGTCACTGATTGCATTGATTGAATGGAAATGACAGACAGCATCTGGCCTACCTGTGGATAGAAATCTCACGCCAAGCTCCATCTCACACACACACACACACGCACGCACGCACACACACATGCACGCGCACACACACACACTTACAGCTCAGGATTATCAGCATCCGAACTGCCGCCTCAGACCCTCACGGTGTCAGGATGAGTGACACAGAGAGCATCTGCCTCGCCTTTTGAAGGAAGAACGACGCCTTAAACCGGGAAAAGGTGGCAGAAGTCTAATAATGAGAGGCAAATAGAAGTCTCTCCTCCAAAGGCTAATCTTAACGGACAGTGGCAGGGGCGAGTGTTGAATAAGAGGGGGGATTATGAAGACGCTTCAGCAGCAGAGAGAGAGGGAGAAAGAGAAGGGGGGGAGAGAAAAAAAAACTATTGCACGCACAAATAAACAGCCAGATTGCACCAAGAGCACGTGGGGCGCAGTTTAAAGAGACACTGGTGTGTGTGTGTGTGTGTGTGAGTTTAAGAGGGGAAAAATAACTAATCCTACAACAGCTATAAATTGTCCAATTATAATGAGGACATGGTTCTTCACAAACCATCGCTCCTCTTCATCATTCGCCATTATGCACCTGTATTGCCTGAATACATCCGTGAGCCTATCTCAAACCAGCACAAAGTGGCGGCTGCTAATCCAAAAACGTAGCAGCCCGGAGCACAGGAACGGGTCCAAATATTAAAAAAAAAAGAAAAAAAAAAGAAAGAAAAGAAAATGCCTTAAAGAGCAGCACTCTGCTCTAGCTGCTCTCCTATTAAACCCCAAAATATTGCTGCTCTTTGTCCTCGACTATCAAACTCGTAGAAAACTCTCTAATATTTAGGTTTTAAGCTCACAAGCAGCCAGACGCATGAGAGGAACGTTTCTGCATTCCTAGGTTGCTTTCATGTTCTTGTGAAATCTGTTTTATTCTTCTAAATCTACTTAGGAAAGAAATAACCTTGGAAAGTTTTTACCAAAAAAAAGCAAAGCTTAAAAGTTACTAACTTACAAGAAACTTTTCAGCAAACTACAGGAAGTTGTTTTAAATCAGTCGATTAAAAAAATACTACTTCTACACTGATTATTTTATTTCTAAAACTGTTTCCCAGTTTTATTATTGGCTTAAAGCAATAATAACATTGTTTATTATTATTTTAATAAAAGACAATGTTACTTGTATTAATGTTGCTTGTATCTTGCTAACAAGTTACTTGTACATTAGTTTGGTATTATTTCAAATGTACTGAAATGTTTACACTGGAAGTTAGACTAAAAACACTCGGTAAGATTGTGGAAGACACCCTGAAGAAGAAATTTGTTCTTCATGGTTTTCTCCTGAAGTTTTCATGTGATTGTGGAAAGGTTACAGGTGACCCTCCGAACCGTTACAAACCCCATTCTTGAAAAAAAAAAGCTTTTGCTTTAAAACAATAACAACGTATTGAGCCAACAAGTTTGGTGTCGTTTTGGTAAGCTTGAAAAAAAATAAATAAATAAATAATCCTCCGGTGTTTGTTGTATCCATGTAGAAAGCCCTGAGCGGCCATTCAGCTCTGCTGATAGAGGCCTTCTAAAACCGGACTGTGTTTCCTCTTAAAACAGCCAATCACAGCTCACCTCGGGGCTATTGAAGAGCACAAAAAATAAAAACACGTTTACGCTTTTTTTTTTTTTCTTTCTTTCTGTTTTTAATTTTTTAAGCATCTCGGTGCTAATTTTAGCAGGAGGGGATTTGATTGGAAAGAATTCAGGAGGCGCTGACCCACAGGAGGAGGCAAAAATAAAAACACCGCAGAGATTCAGATGGCGCGTGAGGGGGAAACATGTCGTCGTAGCAACGGAGTTGAAGCTGTTTACTGATAATTATGGAGGTGAAGCTATATTTAATCCAAGGTTAGGGTCAAGTTAAAGTTACTCCCAACTGGCAGTGGCATGAAGGTGATTTGATCCTCCTAACTGTTTATATCCCAGGCAAGTTGATTAAAGAGCGCCATCTGGAGGACAGATTGGAAACCTATTAACTGATTAACAGATGTGAAAGAAAAGCTCATGATTGGCGTAAATTTATTAAGTGTTTGTACATGATGCATTTGAATTGTTTCTTCCTCAGAGTGAAATGAACAGCAATGATTTGAAAATATAAATTGGGTACATGGTGTTTAATTTATGGTGGATTGTTTCTAATCTACACACAGTTCTATAAAGTTATACCCAAGATTTTTAATATTTCTCATAGCTGAAAAGTACATTTTACCAACATGCTTCTTCTGACTGGATGCAATCTCGCTAATGGAAACAACTTACCTTTACAGGCAAACCGCTAACCCGCTGCAATCAGTGAATAAATCGTTATCTGTCTCATAATAAACTGTCACAACATAGTGAGTTTTAACAAATATGCAAAAAAGACATTTTTTTTTTCAAATAAACATTTATCCATTGTGGTGGCGCAGGGGTTAAGCACAACACACATATGGAGGCCTTAGTTCTCAATGCAGCTGTCGCAGGTTCAATTCCCGGCTTGGTGACCTTTCCTGCATGTCTTCCCACTTTCCTGTCAATTAACTATCAAATAAAGGCCACTAGAGCCAAAACAAAGTTTATCCATCATCAGCGGTCATCATAACTAGCCTCAGCATTCATCACAGGATTGTGGTGAACCAGCTGTAGAATATCAGAGAGCAAGTGAGAGGCTGTGAGCAGCTCATACACAAGGTGATTGACAGCACAAAGTCCTGGCTCTGATTGTTTGTTTCTGACCATCACACTATATCGTGTACTGTCACGATATAGTGATAGTTTTGACAAATATGTTAAATAAAAAAATATTTATAAAAGTTACTTTCTTCAGTTTTAACATTCAGGTTGAGGCTTGGAGAAGATCATCCATGCAGTCTGCTTCATCCGTCCCATAACCAGTTTGGGATTGTTCTTCAAGCGGACAAGGAAACAAGGAAACTGAATGTCAAACACAGCAGTGGCAGCATCATGCTGAGGGCTCTGTTTTACTATTCTGGCTTTACAAAGCAGACAATGTTTTGTGACAAATATATGCGTGTTGCAGAGTAAAAGCACTTTTATAGTTACTGGAAATAACAATAAAAACTTTTAAAGGCTCAGACTCCAAAGAAATTGTTCTGAATAAAATGTAATGAATTTACTGTGGAGAAAACAAATACTACTACTATTTAGAGAGAAATTCATAAATCTACATAATAAACTGCGCTTTTTAATTTACCTTATTTAAGCTTTATTGTAGCACTTATAGGTAATTACATCACATTTGCTAAAAAGAAAAACATAAAAAATTGTCTTTGGGCTTTCAGAGAAATGATAGGATGACAAAATTATTTGTTACATAACAGAAAAAAAGATTTGTTTGGTTTTTTTTTTTTACAGGGGACAAAATCCCTGACAGATATCATTG
This sequence comes from Poecilia formosa, assembly GCF_000485575.1. NCBI lineage: Eukaryota > Metazoa > Chordata > Actinopteri > Cyprinodontiformes > Poeciliidae > Poecilia > Poecilia formosa. Next base: position 225,158 of record NW_006800195.1, on the reverse strand, counting down.
GATGATCAAAATGTGTTCAGTCTTTGTTAACTATATGCCAAAAGTAAATATCTGAAGAAAATGTGGAACATGATGGAGGTTTAAGGCTGTAAAGACAGCTGAGTAGCACCTTTGATTCTTCTGGCTTCTCTAACTGGACTTGTGCTCGTATATAATCACAGTAGGAGGCGCCGGCTGTGCAGAATACACCTGTCTGAAATGTGTGTGTTCCTGGCTCTCGTATGAATAAATAACACCAGAAATTGATTTGTTGGTGATTCCAAAGCAGTCCTGAGTCCACTGTTTAATCCTACGGCTGGACGGGGGGCTGGAGACCCTTTGAGAGTCTGCATGTTTAGACGTGAACCGGCAGCGTGTCTGTCTTTCGGCGAGCCTCTCTCTCTGCTCTCAGTTCTTCTTTTTGACCCCAGACGTGCGGTTGTTGAAGAGGTTAAGGCCCGACCGGCCGTTCCCGCCGGCGTCTCCACCGACCGCGACCCCAGGTTGCTGCAGCACTTTGTCCAGGGTGGTTTTCTTAATGGCTGCCGGAGAGATGCGCTCTTGGTCCGCAAGGAACTGCAGCTCCCTGCAAGGAGAAGTAAAAACAAACACACCCAATCAGGAGTTGTTCAGTAGAATTTAACTGTGTCAAAAAGATAGCTCACTTTCAAATATTTCACAAATGAAAAAAGAACAGAGAGAATTGTGAGAGGCTTTTGTATTCAGCCCACTTCACTCTTAAACCAACTATTGCCTTCAGTAGTCAGTTAATTAGTAAACAGCAGGGCTGAAACAATTAATTGGATTAATTAAGATTAACCAATTATTGAAATAATCGTCAGCTGCTTTAGTAATTGACTATGAACTGGAGTATGCAGACTGTAAAACATGCCATTTGCTGAAAGAACAAAACACTCGGAACAGTAATTGAGCCAAAACTGTTCAAACAATAAATACATATATGTTTCATATATGATGAGGGAAAAATGATGACTCAAGTGGCATAATTTTTAACTTCATCTGGTTCAAACTCTGTAAAAAGAAAATCTCCAATTAAGCACATTTTGTTATGAAGTTATCAATATGTTAAAAAAAAACATATTAGTGTTCAGTCAAGCAGCAAGCTTTTCACATGTTGATGTTGGCAGACGCATCCTTAGCTAGAAATGAGCAAGTATTTAATAAAATAATTCTACTTTGTTGCATACGAGGCAAGAAAATGTTTATTTAAAAAGAAAACTGAATTATTAGTTCAATTGCATCTTTTAATGCTTTTTTAATATTGTATCAAAAAGGCTGACGTGGTTAAATGAAAAATCTGAGTTCAATTTAATCTGGAGAGCAAATTAGGCAAAAACTTTGGTCTCCCAGTGCAAAGCTGGAAGAAACGACACAAAAGATCAACTGCAACGAAACGTGATTCTACAAAATTAAAGTCTGCGACACAAAGTTGTATGAAAAGGTTCATTTGTGTATGAATACTTTAGCAAGACGCTCTAAATTTGGATAAAAAAATAAAATAATATCATGTTTGTGCATCTCAAAAATTGATGTGAAATATGGATTTTGTGATGCGACAGCCTCACCTGGTCCTGATGCATGAAGCCTCCACCGCGTTGATCAGGAGGCTTCTGAAGCCGCCGCTCTCCAAGAAGTGCAGGGCGTGGATGGTGGCGCCCCCTGGTGAGCAGACGTTGTCCTTCAGCTGGCCGGGGTGCTGCTCAGAGTCCAGCAGCATCTTGGCTGCTCCCTGAGGAACATCAGGACCAACACAGCTGTAACAATTCAAGCTCCAACCAAAACAGCTGAAATCATTCTGACATTTCACAACGGCGGAAAATAAGTCAAATGCAACAAAAAAAAAGAAAAAAAAAAAGAAAGGTATCCTTTTATTTTAGGTCAGAATCTACTATACCTCTTAGTTTCTCTGCAGTATCATTAATACTGAAAAGAAACGTCCTTCTGTCAGTCATTTTAAATGGTGCAAAACATTAATGATCCTTTTTTTTTTTTTGCCTTCTAACATGCGTCAAAACACCTGATGCACAAACATCAGAGAACTCACCAAGAGAGCCTGAGCTCCAAGTCTGACGGCGAGCCTTCTGGGCAGACCCATCTTCACTCCTCCGTCTGCAAGAGCGTCCAGGGCTGTGAAGGCCTGGTTAAAAAAACAACAACAAAAAAACAAAAAAAAAAAAGAGAAGGACTAGTTCAAGCTGCATCACAAATATCTGGGATTCATCTGTACAGTTGCTTTATTCATTATGCTGCCCTCTAAAAATTATTGTTTGACAGGAAAAAGTCAAGCTTTTAGCTTCCAGTGGTATTTAAAACTGCACATAGAAAACTGAAAATGAAGTTCATCAATTTATACTTAAAGCCTAGATGTAGAATTTAGACTAGAATTTAGAATTTTGGGGTTTTTAGCTTCACGTGGTTCAAATTCTGCTGAAAAACAGAGCCTCACTCACGTAGGCGGGTCCACTGCCACTCAGTCCAGTCACGGCGTCAATCAGGTCCTCCTCCACCTCTGTGCAGAACCCAACACTGGCCATCAGCTGCTCCAGCAGCTTCCCGTCCTCCACCTTGAGCAAAGCCGCACATGGGTAACGTCAACGTTCGGCTCTACTTTTCAGATTATATTCATCGTGTTTTCCAAACAGGAACAGTTTCTCTCTGCTGGAGCAGCGCACCGATCCTGCCACTGACCTCTGCGTGTGTTCCCGTGGCGTACACGGTGGCGCCCTCTCGCACCACGACAGGAGTGTTGGTCATACACCTCATGACTCTGGGAGTCGAACGGTGCTGCAGCAGCTTCTGCATCAAGCAGAGAAGAGAGAGAGAGAAAAAAAAACACATCAGGTGTGTAAAAGAGAGTCACAACAGAGCTTTAACCGGATCTCTGAGAGGAAGGATGTAGAAAAGGATCCTGGAGAGTTGGGGGAAACGTTCCAACATCCTGCATGTTTAAGAGCTTTACTTTCTCTATGGAGCTGATGGTAACGCCCGCAGCACAGGAGACGATGAGATGGCGGTCTTCGATGTCCGGTCCGATCTCGTCCAGGACGAAGGGGATGATGTGGGGCTTCACGGCCAGAAACAGAACGTCGCTCCTGTTGACCGTTTCTTTGTTGCTCGTGGTCAGATTCACCCCCATTTTCTAAAGGGAAAACCGTTAAACATGGGCCTTAAAATAAAAATTTGCAAGAAAGAAAGGCGCACTCTTTGTTTCACACATTTCAAAACACCACACAGCCAAGCCTCACCCTCAGCCCCGTCACCGTGGGCAGGTCTGTGTCTGGGGAGCTGGCTGTGATCCTGTGGGCTGCGATCACACCTGATGATGAAGGAAAGGATGAAGAGAAGATAAACAAACATTCAAATAAGTAGGGCTGCACAGGAAACTACTAAAGGCAATATCAGTTGATCTGAGATTACCTTATGATTCTGTTTAGCCATTAAACAGGATTCAGAAACTTTTCAAGGTAAGTTTTCAAACGTTTCCACGCTTTGGAGATAAAAATAATACAAATGAACTAAATAAAAAAAGTAATAACTTCGCTATTTTATAATATGATTTATTTATGTTCTTAGTAATATCTTGACAGTATTCTACATTGCACAGAAAAAAATATAACTAAAATAACACCCTATGCACCTGACTGGTTCGAGAAAGCTACAAAAAAAAAAAAAAAAAAAACTCTGAAGAATGTCCTCCCTGCGTTTTCTAAAATTTAGCAAATAGAAATAATTTTGGTAATTCTAACTAACTTAAAACAACAAAAGTTGAGTCTGATTTAAAAGAAGATGGGGAGAAAGAAAATGTGTCTGTGTCTTTTTGTTGTCTTTAAATATCTGGCTTCAACTGCAAATAATGTTTCCCAAATTTAGGCTTTTAATCAAATGTTAGATTGCACTTTATTGCAAAACTACACAGTTTGAATATTAAGAACTTCAAAAGGTCTTTATTCACTGAAAACACCTCATTGAAATTCAAACATTCTCACGGATTACAAGCACCTGCTTGGAACCTTAATAAAACTAAAGCTATCATGATATCTTTAGTTTACTGCGATATCAACGTGGGCAGTATTGCAATCAGATGCCATTATTTCCAGTGCCAGACAATAACACTGTGCTTTCCAGTAAGCTGGTATTTTACGCTGCAAGAAAGAAAGATGTCCTGGTTGACAAAAGCTAACTTTAAAAAAATAGTTGAAAAACAGATAAATATTTGCAGAAATCTTTACCTGCAGCAGTGAAACCTTTCACAAGTGCATGAGCCAGCTGGCCTGCTCCAATGAATCCAACGCTCATTCTGGCAGATGATGTGGCTTTCACGACCTGTCCGGAAAAGCAGACAGATGCTGCAGATCAACATCTGCCTCCCTTTTTTAAAAACACACAGCGGCTTCTATACAGGTTTTCAAGTCAAGCTTGATTTAAAAAAGTAAAAATAAAGCTGATGGGGATCAAACATGAGGGGAAAATTCTTCAGATAGTCCATAAACACACATCAACATCGTTTAGAAGTAAATTATTTTACCTGAAAAGAAACATTACTGTTTTAGCAGTTAGGTTCATAACAACAAAAGCATGCTTTATTTCATTGTCAGTTCAGAAATACCTTCTAATGAGTCAAAATAAAAGATAAATCATTGTAAACTGTGCTACGGTTCAGTTATACCCTTAACTCCGTGTAATACCGTGGAGCTAGAACAGCTAGTTTCTTCCTTTTATGATGCTAGCACTCCCGAATGCACCAGGTAGCCTCTTGCTAGCCCGGGTTTCTGGAGATTAAACTACCAATCATTAAAAACCAACAGATGTCTTACTGTCGACGCTTCAGCTGAATAGACAGTTGTCGACGTGACCTTTATTTCCCGGGACACAAAAAAAATATCCACTTCTTGTGTCAACGTGGCTTCCCCCTTTTTTTACTCAACCCCCAAGTGTGCGGCGTACGCAAAAGAAAAGGGATTAGACCAATCATGAACAGACGTTCTGTGGATTCGACCAATAAAAACGGGGAATGTAAGATGTGGGCGGGACTTAATGTTCGCTACGCCCAGTTGCATCATTCCTCTGAGTTTTTGCGCTAAAGAGGATAATGGTCAAGTACAGTGATGTAAAAGTAGGTCATGTTGTGTAGAAAGTGCTGTTTGACTGCAAACCTATCTATCTATCTATCTATCTATCTATCTATCTATCTATCTATCTATCTATCTATCTATCTATCTATCTATCTATCTATCTATCTATCTATCTATCNCTATCTATCTATCTATCTATCTATCTATCTATCTATCTATCTATCTATCTATCTATCTATCTATCTATCTATCTATCTATCTATCTATCTATGCAAACATAATAGACTAATACCAACTAATGTACCACTTTGTTGACCAGTCAATCAAACTTTTTTATAGACCATTTCCATACAGAACGTGTCTTAAGCAGTAAGATAGCACAAGTCATCTCAATGCACCTTACAGAAAAAGCCATTTCATTTTAATTAATCACATAGATTCCAACTAATCCTAGTTTTTAAACAATGCATTAAGTTCACTTTGTCATTTAAATTAGCTTAAAAAGTTTTCTGTCTAAGGGAAGCCCGCTGATTTTATTGACTTCCAGCATTCACTACTGAGCATGTAGCGACACTAGTGAGGAGGAAAAACTCCCGTTTGACAGGAAAAAACCTCCAGCAGGACCTGGTATGAGCGACCATCTGTCACAACCAGCTGAGGGTTTGAGAAGACAGAGTGGAGACACACAAATAAAAACAGAGGAGCTGATGTAGGAGGACTCTCTAAGCTAAACCAAAGAGCAACTTTTGAGTCCCCATTTCCTCGAGAAAACAGCAACACAACAAACATCTGTCTAAAACAAAACTCATGAGCTGCAATGTACATGTTATAGAAATTGCATCAAATGCTAGAGAAGCTGTGAATTTTGTAATAGTGTTTTTTTGTTGTTGTTTTAGGTCTGCGTGTTAGCATGACTCCCTCATGTGAATTTGTGACTTCTGTCTGTATTGACCGCTCACAGCTGCTCCATGCAAACTTTTGTAAAACCTGAACCGTGAATCTGACCGTTTTTAATTTACATCCCAGCAGAGCATCCTCTTCCTCCCTGTGTAGACATTAAAGGGATCAACGCTCCTCTCCAACTACTTCCTTTAATGTCCCTCATGCCTCACAAGGCTAAATTTACTCTATACATTAGGAAGTTGGTATGTCTGCCTCCCTAAGGTGCCACATTTATTTCCTCACAGGAATGCAGACTTGGGGTGGTGGGCTGTATGTTCATGTCTATATTTAAAGCTGAATGCAGCTGATGGCCCGGGACCTTCAGCTGTTCAGATCCTCGTTAAGTCAGTCGAACGTGAGCAGAACTTTCTTGTTCTAAAACAAAAATACAAGTAAAGTCTAAATCAGCGATCTTGTTCACTCTGGATTTGGTTGAGTCTTTGTGCCATCTTCTGTCTGTCGGTTCACCTCTACTCATTTGACTCAGTTTAAAAGTTGATTTATTTTATAAATCAATATTCCTGGGCTCGAATCCCAACAGCGGCTGTTCGTTTGGAGTGTGCAGGTTTTTAATTTGCATTTCTGGAGTTTCCCCCCCTCAGTCCAAAGACAAGCATGCTCGTTTATTTAAGGATTTTTTTTTTTAACGGATGGATGGATCCATAAAAAAGACATAAACAAATGAAGTCCTCAGGCCTCTCGGCTCGGTGTTGAATGAGACCTTCTGCCTGTACAGATGTTCAAATGTTTTTAATTCAGTTTCCCACAGTAGGTTTTCCTCCTCCTGCAGTTATAGAGCCTATCCCAGCCTTTGTTGTACAATTTTCTGTCCTAATTATTTAAACAGAAATATTGCCAATATACTTTTGAGGAAAATAATTTCTGAAAAGTATAGGCAACAGAAACGTTTTTGTGGTTTACACAAATTAATGTAACCAAATAAAAACCAGTCAGGTGTCGCATATTTACAGGAAAAAAAGAATCATCTACACGCTTTATTTTCTGATTAACTGAAGGTGCAAAAGAACTTAAATTATGTCTCTATAAAGCTGCAGTATGTAGCTTTTATTAAAAAGAATATATTTTTACATATTTGTTTAAACTGTCACTATCCTATTACACACACATATATATTTTTTTTTAATTAAAGCTACATACAGCAGCTTTAAACTTAGTTCACACCAGCTGAAGCTCTCTGCAGTTTCTTTTTGTGGCTCTCCCTCTCAGTCTGACTGACGTACAAAGTTTACCACTGCCTGCGTCTGTCCCTTTTAACGATGACTCAGACTCTGTGTGAGCGCTGAGGCGTGTCATGACGTTGTTGTTGTTTGATGAAACCCTGAGAGATTCCTAAAAATGACCCGAGAGCTGGAATGTATTAAGCTGGCAGATCCAGGAGAAAAAGTCACGACAGATTGTTGCTAGCGGCAACTGAAGGCTCGAGTCGGTGTGTTCTGGTGCGTGTGCAACGAAAGCAAGCCAGCAGGCAGAGAGGATTGTGACAAGCAGAATCTAAAACAACATCCAGAAACTGCATGGTTGTTAAAGAATTAATTAGCAATTGATTGCAAGAAATAAGTATTTGATCGCCGTGGTCTAGTTGAAGGGAATTGTAATTTGTTTCAGAGAGAGAGAGCGAACTCCTATATGACTGAAAAGAAGAAATGGCAGTTATGGGGAAAAATGATTACATTTCTTTTTATACACTGCATTTAAATTTAAGCTTTCAAATGTATATAATCATTGTGCCACAGATACTGACTCCTCACAATTACTCAACACAACCCCAGAAAATTACTCCACCTGAGTGAAGTCAGCATCTCACCTTCTTCAACTTAATATTTGTGTCAAACGCTTGTGCTGCTTTGTGCAGCAACATTTTTTTATTTGTGCTGCAAATTTTTTTTATTTGTCCCGCTATCACTTTAAAGATATTTATAAACATTTCAGAGGTCATCAAAGGTCAACCAGCCAGTCCACATTTACACAATCTAAAGGAATACGGTGTCAATCAACTATGCTACGTTTGTGCTGTTATAATTGGTAAGATTAGAAATAAAGTGTCCAGAGGTCACCAGAGGTCACCAGAGATCAACCTCCGCCCAACACACGAACAAAATCAAAGAAACTTCATATAAAATAACTGTTTTATGTTGATTGGGATCAAATTTTGCTTGATTTTAGAAATGTGGCAGGAGGGAGGCCGACATTTGATGACTTCTGGAAATATCTAGTAATATCTTTAAAATGAAGCCGTAAAACTGAAACATTTTGCTGCACAAACGTAGCACAAAAACGTTTGACACTAATTTTGTTTCATTTGAAGAAGATGGGGCCCAACTTCACGCAGGCAATTATTCCTCAAATAACATGAAAATAAAACACATAAGGAGCTTAGTCTCATAGAACAGCTGAAAAGCTCAGAGGTATGAAATAAAAGTAGACATTGCTCATAGAATACTGCTTTTGCACATTCTCATCAAAACCCTCCGTAGCGAATGTGATCTTTCTGATCCTTCTTTTCCATTCATGCCTGCAACAGATCACACAGAAGTGTCACCGTTTACTGTGGCGTGTTCAGCTTCTTCTCCACAGTATCCTTACATGTGAAGTTGTCATGAATCCACTGAGAGAGACAGAGAGGAAGAGAAAGAGAGAGAGAGAGAGAGAATGAATCCACTGAGAGAGACAGAGAGGAAGAGAAAGAGAGAGAGAGAGAGAGAGGATTCAGATGATGCCGGCAACAATCCACACATTTGGTCAAGCCAAAGCCCAGAGCTTCAGGGAGGAAACCGCATCAGCAGTCTGTGACATCAGAGATTAATCGCAGACCAGCCGTCCCCCCCTGTCCCTCTGTGCGGAGATCCAGAGGGGACAGCCATGATGGACACCTGTCACAGCTCTTTCCCGTCTGCAGAGCGTCTCTGTTGCTTGAGACGGAGGCCATCAGGGAGGAAGACCACTATGCATGAAGCAGCTGCTAAAAACTGGGGGGTATCTGCTGTGACAGACACTGCGCTGACACCGACTGCGAAAGCTTCCGTCGCTTTGGTCTCTAATTGTTTGCAATTACACGTTAGTCACCGATTTTCACTCTGTAACTCAAAAATATTGGCAGAATGAGTAAAGCAGCAAATCTCTAAATCACACAGTGACGTCCTCAGGAGTCTTAGTCAGATTTGAACAAATGAAGTGGCCAGCTGGTGTCGGATTCACGGGCTGGACAGTTTTACAGGATGTTTGCTGCTCCACGTTCACTTTCTGAGGAATATAACTTATTGAACAGTTTTTTTATATATATCCAAAAACACTGATCATACATTAGATCAGGGTTTTACCGGTCTTTATAAAAATAAATAACTGTCACATTGATTTAAAAAAAAAACCCCAATATGATACACCAGGGATGTTTCAGAAAAGTTTTCATTTAGAGAATTTGTGTAATCCGTCCCAGTTTGACCAGTTTGATACACGCCAACGAGGAATCCACAAATCAGATGCCATCTTCTGTGATGTCACCCTCCACTCGGGTACAGTCCTATTTTCTTAGGCTTAACTGCAACATAATTCTTTTTTTTTGTTTTAATTATATAAAATATGGCTGCAAATACACGTCCACATTGTTTCTTTATCCTTAATCTAACATCTGCAAAGTTTATATCTTTATAATTTATGTCTGTGAGTCAAGTTTTCACAATCTTTGCCAATAAAGTTGATTCTGATTCTTCAGCTATTTTTTTGTTTGGCTTTTAATGTATTTATTCAAGCAATTTCTTTAAATGATATTTCTCTGCTATTTTGTACTTTTTTTTAAAGAACTGTCTCTGCTCATCAGCTTACAAACTCTGCGTGTCTCTAGTTTATCTTCAGAGATCGTTCGAACAGCCAGAGTACATGACAGATTTGACCTGGCAGCGCCGTGTTTGGAGTGTAAACACACACAGGTTGCTCGGAAAACATCGACCTTGTTGTCAGTGTGATAATCACTGGTGTGTTTCCAAACGTGGTGGTTCAAACCGAAGGTGATCTGGAGAAAATGTCCTCGGCTTTCTTTCTAAAAAACGGCGGTCCATTTTCTTTGTATGAACGAAAACATTCCCAGAGCAGCTTTGACATCAGGAGCTTCCTATAAATGCAGTGTCACTGCTTCAGAATGACTGCAGACGGCTGGCGTTTATTTTCGGCAGCCTGTGAATTGCTGGGTGTGGGGTTTGCAGATGGCAGGCATAGTACAGATGCCATTACCAGATGTACGATTTATGCTACACACTTTATGCGCCGTTTTCACCGACAATCAAACTGCAGGACAGTGTGTGTGTGTGTTAATCCACAGACAAAAAGTGTCGTACTTGGACAGTTTACTTCTGTATGTGCAGGTCTGAGAAAGCTTGGGTCAGGAATGGGTCAAGGGATCATTTAAAGAGGTAGGATGTCATTTCTGTGGGGCGCGTCGGAGAGGAGAAACTCCTCAGCAGTTCTTTGGATTGGTGTGCGTGTGTGCGTACGTGTGTGTGTGTGTGTGTGTGTGTGTGTTTCAGGAGCAGTGGCCTCCAGGCATGTCAGGATTAGCCATTTTATTTCAAATATCTCAGATGGTTGTGATCATTACCAAACCGCGGTTTGTCTCGAGTCGTGTAAAAACTTTCTTTCCCAAATTTTCAGATGTTAATTCTTAGTTCAGTACTTCATCGTCTTATGAGGAAAATGTATTTCTTTAAGAAACCACTGAAAGGCTTGGGATCATTTCACCCTTTTTGCCATTAATTCCCACATGTTGCTATTTAGGGCATTTCTTCTTCTATTTATTTTACCCATAAACAAACCTTTTCATTCCCATAGTTTATGCTTAATTATTGTGTATCAGTTTATTTATCATGGTTGTATTTGATGTCCTACAAATACAAACAGCAATGGGTGTGAATACTTATGTACATGTGATTTTTATTCCCACACAAACCTTTTCACTTTGATATTATGTGGTATTAAAAAAAAGCATTTTAAAAAGGATGTTGCATAAAATACCATCCTTTCCAGATGAACTGTAAATAAATAAAGTTCTAAAATGTCATGCATAATGTTATGTAAAGCTATTTTTGGGTGTTTTTATGTTGTATCTTTCCTGGTTTTGGCAAAGTAATAAGAAATTATTTTAAAAAAGTGACTCATAAAGATAATGAAAAGTTGAATTTATTTAGTAATGTAAATGTTTTACAGTTTTCTACAAGGCCGGGTCTACAAGGCTGTGGGCTGGAGTCAGTTTTGGTGCCCAATCCACTGCATCTACTAATGCAGATTACAATAGATTAATATGTAGTCACATACAATAATTGATGCATTTAGGTTTAAAATGGAGGGAACAACATGGAGCAGTGATCCATGTTGTTGCCCCCAGAAATATTACTTTATAAATTTCCAACACTTGAGTATCATGTATATTTATAAAAAAAAAATCCCCACAATATGAGCCTATAAATTGTATATAAAGTAGAAACAAAATATGTATTCATAAAAAAAACAAACAAAAAAAAAAACAGTATCTGGGGCCCCCGAAACTCTTTGGGATCCGAGCTGCTGCCCTGGCCCAGGTTTTACAGATGATCCGGCTCTGCAGCTACTGGCACCAAACACAAGACATGTCCTGGCTTCCTGAAATGTTCGTGTGAAACTGGATTCATGTCTGTCAAGGTGTCATTGTTTCTAGGTGGGTTGTTCTGAGTGGTTCTACACCCGCGAGTTGGTGGGAACGCGCGACGAGACAAATCGGATCCTCTGTGAGTACAGCAGGTCTGTCAGATAAAGCCCAAAGTTCACGCAGGAGAACACGGCCACCACCACTTTGCTGTCCCACGGACACTTCCCCTGCGGACACGACGAGGGTCGCCATGGAGACCCATACTTGGAGTCGAAGCAGAAAACCGGCCACACCACCGAGGCGCTCAGGTAGAGCAAAACCTCCAGGAAGGTGCACACCACCACGAAGCGGTCGAAGGGCATGCACCTGACAGTTTTGGTGCGTTTACAGACGGTCATCATGACCACCAGGGCGGTGAGAGCAAAGCAGGAAGCGTAGACGACCACGCAGTAGATTGTGGCGGCGTAACGCGAGAACTGGCTCCCGTTGGCCAGCGCGCCAAAGATGACGCAGGCGACGAAGGCCTGCACGACTTTCAGAAGGCCGGGGACGGTAGCCATGTAGCCCACCACGATGTGGCCCGGTCTAGCCCGGCACAGGGCCACTTCGGCTCCGTAGGCCAGAGTTCCCAGGATGGAGCAGACGGTGACGGCGATGCGGAAGTCTCGGACTTCGCAGCCTTCGTACGGACACTCGGACCTGACGAAGAACAGCGGGTAAACCACGGAGGCCGTCACGTACCTGCAGAAAGGAGACAGGAAGACGGGTTCATCTGTCTGGGTTCTCAGGTCAAAGCACAGTCAGGTCCAGCAAATCAAGGCAAGAGTAAAATCTTAAAAACTGATTGAGAAATTGAGCGGTCGGTCGGTCAAAGGGAAATGAGGGGAACCCCGACATCCCTCCCCCTATGGACACTCTCCAACCAGAGACCAGCCAGAGAGGTTCTAAATACTTGCTTGTTTATTTTGATTATTGTATTTGAGAAAACACAACATTTACTGATTGTTTTCTAATTGGTATCATGAAATAATATTTATGACGTAAAGTACTTTGAACAGCCTTGTTGCTGGAATGTGCTATAGAAATGAACTTGAGTTGAATGATTAATTCGTGAGTGGACCCTCCAGTGTTTCCTGTCACCCACATGAGCGTGGCGCAGGCGGCCCAGGTGACCGTCAGGTTGTCCCAGGACACCCGGAGGCAGCTGTAGAGACGGGTGGCGTCCAGGAAGAAGATGGCCGCCGACACGGCGAAGCAGCAGCACCAGGCCGCCATGCAGAAGATGCCCTGCGAGCCGCTGTACCCGGCGCTGTGGGTCACCATCGCGATCACAGCACAGCCCATGGCTAACTGGCAGATCCGGGCGCCACCCAGGGTGGAGCAGAGAGCCCCCTTGTTGAGGTACGGACCCCCCTGGGAGTCCATGGCCGACAGGAAAACGACTTGGCGTCCAGAAGCAGCTCCACGTTTCTGGTTCAACACGGGTTTGTTGAGGATTTTCTTTCTTCAGGACATCTGTGAAGCAAAGGAACAGAGTGACATTTCCTCATTTTAAGACTTGTAGGGGTTTTCTTACTTTTCTATCTTAACTGGTTATTTTTTCCCCCTCATTTTCTATCCACTGTGCAACTCCTAGACTTTGCTTTAGTGAAACATGACACTCAACCAGATATGAAAATAACGATTTAGCTTCAACAAAATGGCTCCCAGTCCGTTTTTAGCTGGAAACTTGGCACGCAGTCGGTGATCGACTGAAGAATGATGGATATATCAGGTCTTTGCTGGAGTCTCTCCCATTTCCGAGTGACTTTCAGGAACATCTGCTGCACACGGTTTTTCAAACCTGCATCCTTTCTCGCATTATCAAAACTGAAGGCCATGCCAGGTTTGTTGCTGCTTTGTCAAACTTTCATCTGTGGTGCTTTTTTATCGATCCAGTGAAGGAAATGGGAACAAATTGCCTAAAGATCCGATATAAAAATAACTTCTGTCTTGACTCAACCCTTGAGCTTGGGGCCATTTTATTTTTCAATGATTCAAATGTCAGGTTGTTTAACAAATTATTGTTTAAAAAAAATACTTTTCTTCTTGGGAGCAAAACACAATGGGTCTAAAATCTAAATTAATGTAGAAAATCAACCAAACCCCAGATTTGTAGATCACAACAAAACATTTCAAATTGAATTTGTAATTTTACGTAAATCCTGTAAAATTCAGCTGAAAACAAATTGTCAATAGATGGAATAAAACAGAAAAAGCTTCAATAAGAGCAATGCATAAATCTGCACAACCTGAAACTAATACTTTGGTGAAAGACGCTGGTTTAAATTTAGCATTCAGTCTACTTTGGTGAGAGTCTGTCAGGATCCTTGGAGTTAATGGTTGGAAACTTCTGCAGCTCCTCGGTTTCCTTTTTGCATTAGTTTCTGTTTTCATTCATTTTGAAGACTTTTTTCTGTCTATCCCAATTTTTTCCTCTGTCATGGTACGTTATGATGGGAATTTTAATGTATCTTCCTCCCAGACTGAGGCATTTGTACAATGGCATTTAGATGCTCTATAATTTCTCTGCATCCTGAAGCTTTAGCTAAAGAAAATTAGTAAAAAGTAAGATAAGGTAATTTTATTTATAGAGCAACAGTTTCAGCAGTAAAGCAGTTCAAAGTGCTTTACATGAATTAGAAGGAAATACAGCAAACCAAAGGAAAGGACGAAAGAAGAGAAAACGAAAACAAAAGTATAACCCCATGTTTAAGGATGAGAAGTTGTGATTTGTAAACTAGTAACGGGTTTCTCTGGATTCCTGTTCTGATAATGTTTCTCTAGATAAACTAATAAGAGTTTCTCTGGATTCTAAGTTTGTTCTAGTTCCTGCTCTGGACTGAGTGAAAACCTTTGGATCTTTTTGCTCTAACTGTTGGTTTGATTCCTGTTCTGGGTTGAGTGAATTATATAAACTAAATGTTCCTGTTCTGGTTCACGAAGCAGAATAAGAAGTTAGGAAAATCCTGCTTGGACAGGTGGACTTCACGTCACCGGTACTGATCGATGTAAACGCGAACGCTTCAGCCATGAAAACAAAATGCTTGTGACCGGATCAAAACCCGACGCCTCAAAAGGTTGGGATATGTGTCGCGATAAGAGGAGGAAAGTGTTTCGAACGACTTCATTCTGGTCTCAGCTGTTTCAGCCACGCCGAGATTTATTTTTGTGTTGACGAATCACGGCATGCCGAGACAGACGCGAGGGGAAACGCATTTCAGAGATGTTGTGTCGAGAACTTAGCCCGGGCCGGCAGCAGGACACTCACCTCTCCGCTGACCGATCCCCCCCGCCCCCTCGATCACATGAAGCAAAACGCTCAGAGCTCCTCAGCATCGGCGTCGGGTCCAGGCCCGACGCTCAGCGTAGAAAAACTCCACAATCCGCTCCAGGTGAACCTTCCAGGACCAAAATCCACGCTCTCATCTTATTACTTTCCCAGAGACGCACTGCGCCTCACACACTTTCTCCTCCCAGTGTGGTGAAGAGGGGGGGTCGCTGCTGGTCAGCGGGAGCAGAATGAAAGTTATTTGGGGCTGGGCTGTCCCCACGTGAAGAGGTCCACCAGGCTGGGTGTGGAGTTGGAGGAATGCAGACACATTGCAGACCCTCTGCTGACCACATGAAGGGAAACATCGTCGCTTTAAAATACAACGATCAGGATGTGATGATTTACAACGGCTTAATGAGTCTGCAGATTGTTGTTGGGTTACAAATTTCAACACATTTTATTGAGATTCTCTGCCACGGACTAAAACTAAGAGCATAACTGTGACGTGACGGAGAATATTCACTGTTCAATCCATCATGTGAAAATGGAAAGAGTATGAAACATGTGTAAACCTACCATGACGTGAGGTCAAAGTGCTCACATCTGAACAGGAATTAAAGAAAACTGGTACGAGGCCCATGGTTACTCTGGAGGAGCTGCATAGATCCAAAGGCGGGAGAAGTCGTCCACAAGACAACATTGAGTCTTACAATCCAGAAATGTGTCTTAAATGGAGGAGTGGTAACAAGGAAGTTGTTGACAGCACAGTTGTTGCACATTAAAGCGTCTAGTTAAAGTCCAGACCTTAATCCAACTGAGAATCGGTGAGAGGACTTTATGTGCACAGACTCAGGCTCATTTACTTTGGGGGATTTCTGCTTTTATGCAAAAACTTGTGAGCCTTTCATTTTCTGTTGGGTTTCAAAGTCTTTCCTCTGCAAACCAACCTGCAGTGCAGAACTCAAAGAAAACCAGGAACCGATGAGTTGAAGCCCGATCCGTTTGTTTTTATTTATAAGAGCTGAAAGGTTTTGGATAGATCTGTTTGTATTCATTTAACACATATACTACAGATTTACACAACTGTAAATATGTTTACAGTAAAAGAAAAAAGTTTGAGGGAAAAAAATCTGAAATGCTTCAGACTCTGAACAGTTTGTGAAACCGAGATAATAAATGTCTCAACACACCAACTGACGGCATGAAGAGAAAACGTCAGTCTGAATGACTTGGATGGATGAAAACTTTCACACATGCGCAGAGTAGAGTTGTGCCGTTTGGTTCACACTGGACTCGACAGTGAAATCATCAACAGCTGTGTGAGGTTGGAGTTCTGCAACTTGAGACTGGGTCAGCGAACAGTATTTCAAGATATATTTAAAGTTTGACACGCTTAAAAATTAAGATCCGAAAGGCAAATTGTCAGCAGCTGTTGTGAGTTAAAAAGCACAGCAAGCGGGACAGAGATCCGATTTTCTAATTTTACCTCAAGGCGGAGAAAAAGGCAAATGTCACGTCAGCCTCACTTTAGGCAAACTCCCAACTCAAACTAAAATCAAGCCGTTTGGTTTGACGATGTAATTTGAATGAATTAAAAAACAGCTTTTTGTTTATATTTTTAGGTCTTTGTCTCCCCCTCCTGGTGTCGCACAGTCTGACAGCCTCAGTCTAATAATCCATCAGCTCAGTCAGACACGCAAGGAACTCCCTTAGTGCTAAAATATACCACCAAATATTCACTCAAAATAAATTGAAATATAAAAATGTCGTTATTTTGTGTTCAATCTGCTAAAAATACAGGAGTCACAGCTTTAAGAGAGTAACTCCTCAGTCAGTTCATGTTTAAGTAACTCCTCAGTCAGTTCATGTTTAATTAATTAACCTGATAAAGTACATGTTAGTTACCAAAATCTAAGCAGAATGGTTCCTTCTTAAACTTAGAAACTTCTAGGATCAAGAAGACAGAAATATTTCTAGAGCTGGAGAATAAAAGACAAACAAGAGCAAACCCTGTTAGTACAAGACTCTTTATTCAATCATCTTCCCCGTTCCCAGCACGTCGCTCTTGTTATCCCAGGAACAAACTGGAATGAAACACAGCAATCGCCTTCAAATTCATCAGTTCAGCTATTCATCTCCGTCTGTAAAGGCAGCAGGTTCTGGTTCTGGTGGATCAGGACCTCGGTGGAAGCATAGCAGAGGTCTGGATGAGGCTCCGACTCCTTCAACGCGCAGCACACGCTTCATTTCTTACCTGGGTAGCAAACAGGAAACGGTTAAATACGCCACAGGAAGCTTAGTATTCCTAAGCGTTTAAACACTCTGGAGCTTTTTTCACATTGTGAAAAAGCTCAATCTGGGGGATTTCATGAGAAATGAGAAATCCCCCAGATTTTTTATGAAATCTGGGGGATTTCATGAGACGGCAACACAAAGAAGAAGTGTCTAATAGTTCGGAGGAAGGATATAAATGCTTTTTTTTTGTAATCTGGAAATTGTGGCGTTCGTTTTTGTATTCAGATTGATTTTAAGGTCATGACTTCCTAATGTCTGATGGTGGATTGAACGCCATCAGACACGAATCCTTGGAATGTGGTTTTATAACCCGATCCACCTGAAAACGTCTCCATAACTTCACCCCCGACCTGTCTGGATGTTTGTACAAAATACTGACAGCTACGTGTCATTTTCTCCGTCTCTCACTTACAGGTGATTTTAACAGAGCCTCTTTTAATGGAAACACCGCAATTGCAAAATTGTGTTGTTTTTTTACATTCGCGGAATATCAACAAAGTTTTGCACACATTTGTAATGGAAAAGCAGCTGGTTAGGAAGTAAATAAATTGGTAAGAAAAGCCAATGAACTGCTTCAGAAAATAGACTGACTTACAAAATGTTGTATAATCAGGGCTCCCATACAGTTCTACATCCAAACTCTGTAGACTATAAGATTGAAATTTAAAGTTTTCGGTCCCATTTAGTCCAATTTTACAAATGGATTTCAAGGTATCTATAGAGTGGCCAGACGTTAAATGTGCAGCCTGCAAAAATGTCCAACTGTGAAGAAATGGGAGAAAGGAACCAAGAGAGAAAGAAAGAAAGGATGATGGCTAAACTGACAGAAGGATGGCTAGACAGATGGATACCCATCCAAAGCTGGAAAACTGTTCATTTCCAGACATTTGTGGGAAGTGCAGGAGCTCCGCACTGGAAAAACGCTCATCATGGAGATGAAGGACAAGAGCAAAGCCACGAATAAAACAGTGTGAACACAAAATGAGTTGAGGGTTCGTTCCTCCTGGATGCTCTCCTGACGCGTCACTGCTGATCCCCTCAGAAACGGACAAACGCGCGACACGCACACACACCGAGCAGAGTCTAGAGCGAGCGCGTTTCCGTGCACCGGTCCACACATGGAATCTATAATCCTCATTGAGCGCCCTCCCATCTGTCTTTTTCTTTTAACTTTCTTCATGAAAGAGAAAACAGCCACAGCTGGGTTCAGAGAGGACACACACAGAGATCAGCCAGAAATAAAACTCACAAAAACACAAACAACACGGGGGAGGGGCCGCAAACAGAGCGAGTACCCTGAAGGAAAACACCAGCATGGTGACCAGCAGAAACCCTACGACACGACATCAGAGGAGCGGCTGCACCAGAGGCTCTCTGCCTGGGCACTCCAAGCACGCGTGTGTGTGTGTGTGTGTGCGTGTGTGTGGGTGGTGCCTTCAGGACGGGATGCGGACAACCGTCCTGAACCAACTGCTTGATCCAAACATCCATCCCGATGATGTGAGTCACCAGCCGTTCTGTTCCTTAGAAGCAGCAATCTGGTGAATGCTGTTCTCAGTTTGTTAGGAGCTTAATGACGCAAAACTGCAGTGATAAAAACTTCTTTCACAGCAACAAGACAAAGGGACGTAATTGATCTCAGTGGGCTTTTATTTCCATGTTTAGTGTCTAATGGTGTTTTCGCTCCTTTTTAATGAAGCTTTGTACGCTCATTCAGCAGCAATGGAACATTTTAAGCACTTGGAGCCTGATCTACAGAGATTTAAAATGAGAGGCAAATTGTACGAAGAATAAAACCGCGAGCGCGGTAAAGGGGGCGTGTTGAACACAACTCACTGCAGGAGTGACAGCGGTGCAGACGGCCCTGTTCAAACGAGGATTGTGTCATCATGAGCGTCGGCGAGCAGAGTGGGCATAAAAGAAAAATGAAGCAGAAAGTGATTACAATGATACGTTTCATTTAATGAGGTAAAACCCAACAGTAAAAACATTTAACGATCAAAGTAAAACTCAAAACCTCTGTGCTCACTCACTCCACGCTCACCTTCGTCTTACCGCCAATCCTTATGTGACGATTTGAAAATAATAATAAATATTGCTTATTTAGCACGAACATTGCAAACCAAGGAAAGGCCATAATAATTTATCAGAACATGAACGAGCCGGTAAAGAAACTTTTCCTGGGCTTCAGAGACGCGCTCCTGCCGGGCATCAAAACGTAACGCCGTGCTGCAGAAAGCGACGGCGTGCTGGAATCATTTCCAACTCATCAGCATATAAACATGTTTTGTATATTCATGAAAGCAGACAAGCTGAATTTAGAGCGACTAAGATTCTCCTCACTTTGCGGCACAATTTTGTTTGCGTGTCGTCTGTGTGTGCACGTTATCAAGTTTGTACCAGATTTTACAAGTCATATGGTTCAACAAACTATTAGTTTTAAACAAATTACAGCTCTTTCTAATACACTTTTTTTGTTTTTGAAATTACAATCACTCGAGACTAAGTGGCTGTTCCTTCTCTTCTGCCTAACATCAGACCAACCTGTTGCCTTCCCCTGTCTGTGATTCTTTCTCTCTTCTTCTCTTCTTTCTCTCCATCCTCTCAGCTGAATGACATGAACTTCATGTTAAGTAGGTTTAAAATACAGCAGTCAAACCACACAAGAAACACGATTTTAACTGATATCCGTTTGGATGAACAGCTGCTTCTGATCAGAAGTAGATGCATCAAAGCACGTGTCAGACTGAGTGACGGTATTTAAACTCAGGTTTATCACAGCCAAGTTCTGTAATTTATTGGTTTTATGACTCACCATTTCACTCAACAAATGATGAATGTCTGCACAACAAAATTTACATTTACAAGCGTCCTCTTGATGCACCAACATAATTTACCTGCCGTCTTTCGATCACTTTCAACTGTTTTTATGTTTTGTGCCCTGAGAGCTTTTGTTTCCGACTCTCCATCTTTAGCTCAGGTGACAACACGATTCAAATGGAGAAAAAAATAAAAATAAAAAAAATCGCACGCCGAAATCAGAAAAAAAAAAAAAAAAATTGAAGTCCTGGAGCGCCATGTGTCAAGTATAAAAGCCGCAGCGCCTGATTGGCTTACACGCTCAACGCAAACCTCGCGAATAACTCGGCGTGTGGGGAGAAAGGGGGATGTCTAAAATAATAACTGAAGCCCCTCTGATGTTGGTTACGTCATGCACAAAGTTGTTAAATACAGAAAACGCCAACAAGAAATAATTTTTGCGCCACCATTTTGGCGCCCCCTGGAGCACAGCACCCATGTGCGCTGCGTGTAGTGCATACCCACTGTTTGCTCCAGTGGCCGTACATCCTCTCCTCACCTGGCAGTTTGAACCACTTGGGCACCTTGCCCGGCTCGGCTCTGGCCGGCTTAGCGCCATGTGCTTGTGTAGACGCTTCTGGCTCTTCCCGCGCAGACTTTGGGTCAGCGTCCATCGCTTCTGCGGGCGGCGGAGGCTCCTCGACGGGTTCTGAGCCGGGTGTGGTCTCTGGGGACCGGAGCAGGCAGCTGCAGTGAGGAAACAAGAGGCAGAAAACCTCAGAGGGGAAGTGTTGACTGAGGCATGTTTGTGTCTGATCAGAGCTGGATTGTTTTCCTTTAGAGTTTCTGCTTTTTAAGACCATTGTGAATTAAATTTAAGACTTGTATCGCAATGGAAAATTTGATATTTTATATAGTAGTAGTACCGAGCTTTTTTTGCACAGAATGTGCATAGCAGGTTAGCAACAGAGGTGAGCCAGTGGCAAAGATAAAGGCCATCCTTATCAATGAAAGATGCAAAACAAGCTAGCTAGCTAGCAAGGGTTCATTAGCAGCTAGTTAGTGGTAGCTTCAAACGTATCAAGTCAAGGAACAGAATGAAGATGTCTGAGTGCAAAGTTTTTTTGCCTGACAGTAAAGTCAGACGAGAAAAATAACCTACATGGACTATACGTACTTAAGCTCGACAAAATTTAAGACCAGAGATAAACTTAAGACATATTTTCCAGTGAATCTAAGACATTTTAAGGTCTTAAAAGTCTTAAATTAATGTATCAAAAATTCAGACTTATTAAGGATGCACTCTGTCCAGGCTGGGCAGCTAAGACGAGGTTAAGTGCCAACATTGTTCCAGCAGCTGAGGGTCACTTTTAAGGCTCTATCTTTAAAAGTACTGGGGCATGGTGTGTGTGTTTGTCTGTGTGTGTGTGGAGGAAATGAGGGCGAATAGGGGCACCTGTCATATAACCAAAACCTCAAAGAGATTCCACATACCTCGCAATGGACTCATTGGCTTGCAGGGCTGAAACGGACGTCTCAAGCAGATCTCTCTTTATGTAAAACTCTGTGGAGGAAAAACTGGGTTGTATTAAAGTCCCCTGCAAAAACACAAGTATTTATTTGAAGCTGGCATAAAATGTGAGTAAAAGCGGGAAAAAACAAAAAAAAGCAAAAACCTGCTTTGACGTCAGAGCCGAAGTACACCAAAGCACCAGGAAACAAGTCGGCCTGAAGACAGACGCAGAGAGCGGGCGAGTAAACAGAAGCTTTCAAAATGTTTGGCATTCTCGTCAATTTCTACAAACAGACAAAACGAACTGCTGCTGCCTCCCGCTACAAGCAAACCAAACGTTCCTGGCAAATCAGAGGCAGAAATTAAGCTCGTTTCCTGGGATGATTCATGGCTCGGGGGGGAGATGTGAACCAGCAACCACCGTTCTTTGAAGCGGACCACAAAATGAGCACCAATCAAATGGTTAGCGAAAACACTTTCACCCCTGAAGCTCCACATTCCTCCACCGTAGATGGTCCTAATGGTTATAATGGACCAGTGCCAGGAAGATATATCATCAACCGTGTAATTTTGAGGTGAAAAACACAGACGGATGGGCAGGCGGGGAGCACGTCTGTCACTCTAATAGGACAGAAGCGAAAAACAGCTAAAGAAAATGTCTTCTTCACACGAGAAACACACAAAATGGTTGTTGTGGAGGAGAGAACGGCCGTTTTTGTAAACGGAAAACAACTGGATAAAATTGGGATGGGAAGGTTATCTTTTATCTTAATTAGAGATCGCAGTTAAGCAGAAACATCGAAACCACAGAACTGGCTGAAACATTTCAATAATCCTGATGTAAAAACAAGAAAACTGAAACAAAGTCGGTCATAATTCACTCCTCCAGAACATCAAGAACTACAAAATGAGTGATTTATTTAGTCTCCTTCTTGGCTCTAAACACTTGAAAACACAAGAAAGCAAACAAAAATGGCCATTTCAAACAATATTTAGCTAATTTGCTTCATAACCACGGCATCTCTGACTGGCTGACCAGGAAACAGCCCTGAACCAATAAAGAATATGTGGAGAGGAAGAGACGGCAGACCTCAGGTTTCCATGATTAATATGCCTCAATGTACATTTTCCGTTTTAATTAATCTCATTATTTAGTGAATTCTAGTGCGGCTCAAATGCATACATGGATGCAAGTGGACCGGAGACCGCTCCAAAAGCAGGAAGTGGACTCTGTAGCACAGGGCATTCTGGGTAAATACAACCAAAACAGACTAACGTTGGTGGGGGAAATGTTTTGTGGCGTTTTGCCAATGACAAAATAGAAACTCTACAACCACTAAAACCCGATGTCACTTCATTCTGATTTACATTTCATGAAGGAGGAAGTTGTGCTCGGCGTCTTCTTCTGAGGTTTTCATGTTTCCTTCACGGATTCTTGGTGCGGGGAGGGAGCGAACAGGTTTTTCAATTAGTCCAGTCTGTTTGAGACAGTGCAGTGTAAATAAAAGCGAAATGCATCAGCTGGAAATGTTGCAATTTTGGTCCCCAATAGAACCGAGTTTATCGGACCAACGGGTGTGGAAACACCTTTAGTAAGCCTCAGAGCGTCTGCAGGAAAGATGGTGGGAAGATGGTCCTGATGGAGAGATACTCTCTGTAAAATGGTGCCGACGGCAGGAACTGCTCCACCTGTTGGGTTTTCATCCCTTTTACTTCCCCGTTTCATGTCGGTCGCTTCGTCAGATCAAACAACTTTATACAACAAGCAGGCAATCAGTGAATTGACGACAGCTGAGCTTCCGCATCAAGTAGATGCAGTAAAACGACCTGCATGACAAGACGCCATCACTAATCACAACAACGATGAGGACGTTTATAAGTCTCTAACAGCAACAATATCAGAGAGACTGTACGTCTTAGGGCTGCAGATTATTATTATTATTAATTATTTTATCAATTATTCTGACGATGAATCAGATAAAAAAAAAGGTCCCGTTCTGCAAATTTCATATAACGACTTAAGCAGCTTTATATACAATATTAGAAATGCATTACAAGATGAACATATACATTTATTTTTCAAATAAGGAAATAAACATTTTATTGCCTATTATTCAATAACTTAGCATTCCTTTAGTGAACGATCATTTGTAGCAAAAGTACTTCCAACATCAACATCTGAAAAAAATCAGCCCTTTTTGACTGACTTAGGATCAATATAGTGTAGGGCTGATCTGGTGATTAGTTTTAGGACTAACAGATTAATAAATGGACAGCAAAAAGTGTTTAATAGATTATTTTCTCCATCTTGAGGAGTTCTGGTTCGTACAGACAAGTTTTTGTTCTCATCTTTTTTTTAAAGGTTTTGTTGGCTCTAGTGGCCTTTATTTGAAGGTGGTTTGACGGGAAGGAGGGGAATGAGAAAGGGGGAAGACATGCGGCAAGTGTCTCCAGGCTGGGAATCGAACCTGCGACCAACGCCACGAGGACCAATGGGTGGGTTGTGCTTTTCCCCTGCGCCACCACAACACCCCAAAACATATATACTTTTTGTACAGTTTTGGATTAGTTACTGCTCTGAGTTTGTCTTTCAGAAGCAGCATTTTTTTGAGTACGCGCTCTCCACGTAACGATTAGTCGATTACAGAAGTAGTTGGCGATTATTTCAATCACCAGCTCATCACAATTAATCGTTTCAGCTCCGTCACGGAGCTACTCTCCAGCGACATGGGGCAGGTGGCTGCCAGGGTCACGTGGGTTCACACGGGCACCGTCCTCCATCCGTCTTTTGTGCAGCTGGTTGCTAAAATGGGACACGCTGGCCTAATTGCTGTCATCAGAGCCCTGTGAGCAGGAAGCAATGCGTTACAGCAGAACAACGAGCATTCCTGCGATCCCGTCCCCTACAAAGCCGCGCTCCGGAAGAGACGGGCCGACGAGAGGAGACCTGTGGGTGTGTGAGAGGAACGGACAGGGGGGATTGAGTAAAAAACACAGGGCGACAGAGGAGGAGGCGGAACGGGTCCTGACGGAAGAGCGAGAGGCAGACGGGTGAGGGAGGGGACGCCTGCTATCAAAGGGCCTCTGGGTTGTGGAAACATTCCTTTCCTGACATGACACAAAGTGATTAAAGTGCACGTTAGTGTGTGTGTATGTGAGGCACATGTGCACGGATGTCTGTGTGGCATGACAGAGAAAGATTAAAGATTCCTTCTGCGAGACAAAGATTGATGTATAGACTCAGAAACGGAGACAGACGGTACGTGCCTGAGTGTGCGCGGAGATTAAAGATTTTGTTTTTGCGCACTTTAATGCTTTTAAGTCCCTAATGGATAGAGACATGTGGGTGAAGGCCAGAGAGAGAGAGGAAGAGCGAGAGAGGGACCGTCTGGGTGCTGGAGGCTAAACGGAAAGAAACCGTTGAAGTTGGGGTGCAGGAAGGCGGGGAGGTCGGGGGGAGACGAGTTGCGGGTAACGACTCGGGAGACGGAGAACAAAGACAGTTGCCGAACATCGCAGCGTCTGATTTGACCGAGACAGATCCCGACACGGGAGAGCCTCAACAAAGACATTTCAAAGTGGGCTTTTAAGGGGTTTTTTTTCTCCTGAAGGATTGTTATCGTTCGTAACCAGCCCCACTGAGGGCTGAATCTTCATCATCATCATCACAACAAGATAAACTTCAAACGACCCCCACTCCCCCAGTCCCCCTTTGATTTGCAGCTTTTTCAGGTGTCGAATACGTACGAAACTCCAACTAATATATTTAAAATCAAGAGGAGGAACTGAAGTAACTACTTTATAACTCTGACACCTTTTCCCTCTAAACTCAAAGGCAACAAAGCATCCTGGCTGCCTACTGCTCCGTGTATATGTGTGTGTGTGTGTGTGTGTGAGAGAGATCAAAGCGAGGCCTGTATTAACCCCATGTGCCAGTCTGGGAAAAATCAAGCCCAGCTGGGGTCAAGGACAGTGGAGAGAAGGGTGGTGGGGGGGGCATGTATGAGTTGAAGTGAACAAAAAGGGATGGAGGGGCCAAGAATGCAGAGGAGCTTTGAAGAGCCAGCCGAAACATTTTATAGTGTGTGCTGAGAGAGAGGCGGGAGAAAAAAAAGTTTTATTTGTTGTTTTGTTGGATTTTAACTTTGAGGCAAATCAGTCGTTTTACCGGCGCCAGAGTGAAGGTGAATGACCTTACCTCCACCAGAGTAGCTGAAGGGTCTTTCAGAATCGTTTTTGGAGGGGTGATGACTGAAAAGGAGAGAGGAGGAAATCACAAACTGATAACTGAACTCATGATCAAATCAGCAGTTATTTAAACCTAACTTTAAATATAAAGCACGAATCACTGGTGGATTTGTTCTGTCTATGGCACGAGTTCTCACTCCTTAAACTTATTCACACTTTGTCACATTTCAATGCATGTTTATGCAACCGACACAAAGTGGTGTGTAATTGTGAAGAGGAAGAACAATGATAAATGGTTTTAAATTGTTTCACAACATAAAACTGAAGAAATGTGACATTTGTTCATTATTCAGAAATCACCTACTTAGTAAACAGAAAACATCTTTGTGGTTTTGCAAATTTGACTTGCAAAAGTCCAATTTAAACACTGAATGTTGCACATTTAAACATTAGTGTTTAAATGTGCAAACATACCCTAAAATATTTGAAGTTGTAGTGAAAGTTTTATTATTTTTATTTAAACAAAGTTTTGACTCTGTGGGGCTGTAAACACAAAATACCAAGGCTGCCAGATTCTTACTAAAAATAAAAACCTGAAAAGTAAAGATTATTTTTCTTCTTCTGCGTCACATGCGATCTGAATAACGAACACTGAAGTATGAGGTCGTAATGTGTCAAAATGTGGAAAACCTAAAGGAGTATAAATATTTTTGCAAGGCGCTGTACCCCAAACGAACGTAGCTGTTGATACTCTGAACTTTTGTGACCACTCGCAAGAAAGACAAATAACTGCTTTCAACAAAATAGCAAGTACATCAAAAGATTTAAAGCATCAAGTATAATCCATCAACACTCAGATTTAATCAAAATGTCCCATCCACAAAGACTTAATTCGGAGACGGACGACTTTTGTTGTGAATGGCGTTTTTTTAATTTCCTCTCCCTTATTCCAACACCCTCAGAGGAGGCCAGGCAGGCAGACACACACACACACACACACACACACACACACACTGGGTGCACAGCTTCTGAATGCAGCCGAGACTGAACGTACTAAAAAGTGTTGCAGACGAGTCGTCGATAAGATTAGACTGCGGTGGAAATTATGGGTTGAAAACTGAAACAATGAATTTTGCATATTTGCTCAGATTCCTTGTGGTTTTAAGCAGCATCAGAATCCTGGAATCACCGCTGTTGGCCTGAGAGACACGTCGTTACCACGAGCTGCACTGCTCTGCTTCAACACAAACCTTAGAATGTGAAACTTTAATCACCGAACTGCTTTAAGTACAACAAGACAATAGAAAAAAAACAAACAATTTAAAACAAACAATAAGCATAAGAAGTTAAGATGAAGCAACTTAACATATTTAAACCGTGAAAGCGTCACGTTTTATTATAAGCAATGCTGCTGAATGTGAGTAATAGTGGAAGATAAAAAAAAACAGCTGTTCTTGTTTGTGCTCAAGCTAAGCATTATAGCACAGCTGACTGTTGCAGGAATTTAGAAAAGCAGCAGTTAAAAGAAAAGCTATTGCTTAAAAAGTCAGAAGATATTTCATCTGTTAGTTTTTTTTGTGTTCAGCTGCTTTCAATGTGTGTGTAGCTGTGGATGTCACGCTAATTTTGGCAAATAATAATTATAAAATCATCATGTCCTGAATTAAGACGTGCAACCTGGAGAGAAACTTCATTTTTGACAAAACCTCTTTGGAGATGGATAAAAAAAACATGTTTTTAGCTGCACTGTATTTAACTATGTATTATTTGCAATGTATGCCTGCTGCCAACTAGAGTCTAGATAAGGCTTAAAAGAAAATGTAACCCTAGTTGACTAATTAAATACCATTATAGGCCACAGCCCGAAGTAAACCCTACATATTGTTTTAATTAAGATTTTACCGCTTTAGTTTTTTTAACCGGAATCTGAGTAAGCAGTGTAACGTCTCCTGTCTTTAGCTCGTGTTTAACATCTTCCAGATCCGTTTTGTCATTTGCTGTAACCGCAGGGTGAGTCAGGTGCAAATATTTGGGGACGTGTGACTGATAGAAGTAGAGCAGAGCAGAGCTAATCTACTTATGAAGGCTACCATAAGTACATTAAGAAAACTTTATGTTGGCCCAACCCGACCATCAAGCAAATCATTTTGGCCGATGATATTTGTTGTTCATTTTTACGTAAATAAACTGACTTGAATAGAAACAGGGTGTCGTCTGTTAGTACTCAAAGGTGATTTTAAAGGTTTACACAACAGCAGAAAGGTGGATCGACGTCTTAAAGGGTGAGTTTGGATACATGGAATAACTAAAAGGAGATTAAATGCCACTTACATAAGTAGAAACTGATCTCAGGATCCTCCAAGTGACTTCTCAGGAAGTGTCTCACTGCACCGACTGGACAAAAACAAAAACAAAACAAAAAAAAAACAAGCTCTACCTCCATCACTCAGTTTGTGGACTGTAATTGATGTTTCAGAAGGAATTTTCCTTCGACTTGTTTTTTTCCCCTATGCTGGCTGTCAGATGGCTGTTGCTCATAATCCCTGGAATTACAGACCCGTCTCATTCTTTCCGTCTATATTGCTCTGCTGCGGCTGCAGTCGTGAATGTGTTTACAGAGCCACGAGTAAACGTCGCATTGCAGCCATACCTGTGGCTAGTCAGGTGAAATGAGCACTAACACAACACGCACCTGTCTCAAGGGGCCTGAAGAAGCCCTGGAGAACATGTCTGTCTGGAAACTGGATCCTCAGGACCACCTGGAGACGCACAGGATGTACACACTGAATTTTAAAAAACACGTGATTGACTCATTGTGGAAGTATTGATGCCACTTGAAACTTGGATATTTTGCCAGGTTGCAATCTAAATTTAGTGTGTTTTGAGGAGATTTTATGGCAACACAGGACAGTGCGTAATGAAACGGTCTGTACAAGTAAAAGTGTGGCTCACGTCGGTATTCAGAATCCATGAGCCAAAACTTAGTGGAACCTTTTGCTGCAATTACAGGAGCAAATGTTTTGAGGGCGCGTCTCTAGAGAATTAATTGTTTCCCCTTTCTTTAAAAAGATGGGGTAGTGTCTGATCGTACAGAGGCATCTGGGTCGGAGAATATTTCTAAGAGGAGGTCTTGCACTGGGACTGATCATGTAAGGAAATGGTACGGATTCCAGCATGATGTGGAAGCGATCAAACAATATGGAAGAAACTGATGAAAGGAAGACGAATATGTTGGGGAAAGAGACTGTTTCTAAAGATTTTTTCACGATTCGGTTGTTAGAAATGAAATCCTTAAGTTGCACCCGCAGAGCCTCTTTACAACAGGAGTGTTAGTTTTACTCCAGGTAATGTTTTATAGTTTCGGTTTCGATCTTCCTTCTTCAACATGTTTGCTGCGCTCCCTGCAAACTTTCAAAAGGACTCAACTTTTTTCTGCAACGGCTTTTTCACTCTTCTATAAAGGCCAGGTTTACTCATCTCTGCAGTCCCTCCAGCGTTACCATCGTCCTCTTGGCTGATCAGCTGATCAATGCTCTCCTCAACCAGCCTGTCATATCTTGGTAGGGTTGTGGTGAGATGTGCACAGCTTCAAATATTATTTTATCATTTGAATCCTGCTTTAAACTTATCCACAACTTTCTCCCTGATCTGTTGGTTGTTCATCTTGGTCTTCGAGGTGCTGTGTCCCGTCTGAGGCCTTCACAGATTTATACTGCCCACCAGCCGTTTTTAGTCCGCTGTAATCAAACTCTAATCCGTTTGTCTAGAAAGTCCGGTTTGTTTGGGGAGGTGTTGATGCGCAATCAAACTCTGATGCAGACCAAAAAAGTGAACTCTGGTCCACCTAAAAACACAGGTCTTGATTCAGTTTTGAATGCCAAACAGACCGAGACCACTCCAAAAGAAGAAAGAGGACTATAGCGCAGGGCATTCTGGGTAAATACAAATTAAAACAACGCTAGAGTCTAGTGTTAGCAGGAGAAATGGCTTAGAAACACAGAAGAGAAATCCCACAACCGCTAAAATCTGACCCTACTCTATTTTTGTTTGAATTTTGTGAAGAAGGAGGTTCATGTCTTCTTCAGAGGTTTTTGTGTTGTTTGACTTCAGTAGTTCTTGCTGCAGCACCGCCGTAGCTTGCTCAAGGGGTTTGAATTGTTTGACACAGTGTGAAAGCGAACCCCATCAGCTGAAAATGTAACAAATGTTGCAATTTTGGTCCCCAATCGAACCGAGTCCACTGGACTATCAGGTGTGAAAACGCCCAGCGTAAAGGAGAATAAACAAATTTGTCAGTCTATTAGATTTGTAGTGGTAAGAAAACCTAAAAATCCTGTGATTTTCCTGTCGCCTCACACTTACGCACTACTCCATGCTGGTACGTTAACAAAACATCCAAATAAAACAGATGTCAGTTTGTTGTTGTAAGGAGTTCAAGGGTACAAATACTTTTGCAAAGCCATGCAGACCAGAGGAACGTTTGGACGTCGCTCACTTTGGGATAGCGCTCCATCTTCTCCTTCATCTGAGCTTCTCTCAAAGCCTTAGTGAGGAGCGGAGCCTCCTCTAATAACTTCCTGGAGAAAACAGGAAACAGAGACAAACACACGGGTTCAGATACGAAGCACGCTGCGGAGAAACAGACGAGCGCGTGTGTGGCCGTGCATGCGTGTTGTGTGTGTCGGAGGCAGAGACAAATTGCCGTGGTCGGCTTAACTCCGGCTTCGGTAATTGCAGTCAACGACATGGTAGCGGGGTCGCAACGAGGCAGCACGTCGGTGCCGATTAAAGGTCTGCGCTCGGCGAGGCCTCAACCTGATCGCGTTTGGTCCGCTGACTGGCCGGGCTACACAGAACAGAGTTTACTTACTGCTGCCAGTACACTGCGTTCGTGGGGCCTTTGTAGTGTGTGTGGGGCGTGTTATAAAAGGAACCATGTTTGCAAACACACACAACGTCTCCGCAGCTGCGGTCCGCCGCGGCCGCATCCAGAGACGGCAGAGTAAACTCGGCCCCATCTGTTTTGAGGAAGTGCTCATAAATAAATAAGAACTTCAAACTCATATTAGGCGGGATGGAAAAAAAAATAAAACTAAAAAACCTTCTAAACACACGCAGAGATGCCCGGCATTCTTCCTGCCTGTGGCCTCGCATCACTGCTGTGGTATTCGACAATTAATAGTTACATATTGGCAAAACACCACAGGACCACATGCAAAACCGACTTAATTATCTGCTTCAAAGAGTGCAGGACCAGAAGTCGGATTCAGATGGGTTTCTGTGGCAACGCGGTTTTTTTTAAAATTAAACTGGCAAACAAACAATCGGCCGGTTTTGTCGTTTCCTTCCACTCACCTCTCGCTCTTCAGCTGGGCGAAGCGCTTACGCACGTCGTCCACGGTCACCTCGAAGAACTCGTCGGGCAGATCGGCGTGGTCCTCGCTCCGGCGGGACACAGAGTCCATGTGGTAGATGAGAGGCTCCCTGTCGACCGGCTGGTCAAAGAGAGAAGCGACAACGTGTGACGCCGCCGTAACACCGGCGACCCTGACGGAGCGTCCACGCCCACTGAACGTTCCCCACATTTTGCTACAAACAGCCACAAACTTCAACCAACACAAAGAGGCGCAAAACTGCACAGTGGAGAAGATTTTCAGATTTTCCTTTAGCAAGTAAAAATTAGAGCAGTATGGCAGGCATTTGAGTTGATCCCACTTTACTCCAACACCCTTAAATATAACTTTGTGTATTGTTAAATCTTAGTCTAAGTTCACACAGCAGGTCTTAATGCTTTTTTTTCTTCTTCTGTCGTTGTTCTTATAACATATTAAAGACAACTGCAACGAGACTTGTGTGTGAACAATTTACATCCCATCATCAGTGACTTAAAAGCCGGATGAAATGATGAGAACCGTTTCCACAACGAAACGATGGTAACATCATGCAGTGGCTACACTTTGTCTCTGCCCTCTGTTTCAGTCAAAATTCAGACATTTGAATGAATTTGGGAATTTGTCACAAGAAATAAAATTCACAGATGTTATCCATTCAATCTGACTGAGCCTGAGCTATTCAGCAGAAAAACCTGGGCAAAGTAGAGAGAAAACTGAGGAGTTGATGCTGTAACTGCAGGAAAAAGTTGCTCTTTGAAGGCATTAACTACAAATGCATTACACACCCTGTATGTATTTATTTGTAAAATAAAAAAAGAGAGACACCCTATTTTTTTTTTATTATTTCACATTTATGTGCTACTTTGTGATCATCTACCTCCAAAAGATGCTTTAATGTTTGCGAGTGTAAGATTACAGAATGGGAAAAGAATGAACACTGTTGAAA
The DNA here is from genome assembly GCF_000485575.1 of Poecilia formosa. Classification (NCBI taxonomy): domain Eukaryota; kingdom Metazoa; phylum Chordata; class Actinopteri; order Cyprinodontiformes; family Poeciliidae; genus Poecilia; species Poecilia formosa. The sequence continues at coordinate 193,065 of NW_006800195.1, read as the reverse complement.
ATGTAATGAATCAGAAGATGCAGGAGAAGAATCTATATGTAAATAAAGAGAATATAACTCAAAAAGAGAAATTAAATGTTTACCTCCAGAAACTCCTCTGTGTTATCCAGATCCCGGTCTGCCGATTTGACAGTCGCTTTGCACTGACGAGACAAAAGTTACGCTCGTCAGTAAAGCCAAGAAGTCTCGTGAAAATCATTTCAAGGTGATTTAAAACATCCTGACATCAAATTTGTTATGGTCTCATCAGTGACGTTTCCTCATTCTACCTCACAAACAAAATGTTGATCAGGGCGGAGGTGAAACTCGCTCTAAAGCGTTTGTGTTTTCAACATCTTCTGATGCTCCATGACAGCTAGCTTTTAAAGCTGTTCCCCTCTACTTTGATGTGTATTAATTAAAAACGTAACGCATGTGGCGTGCTGCTGGGGCTCACTTTAGTGCTGTGGTTTGATTTGGCCTTCTTGGCTTTGGGCGACTGCACGGTCGGGGTTAGAGCCGCCAGAGACGAGGACGAAGACAGCGAGTGGCCCATCTCTCCGGCCAGACCCCCGAGTCGCTGACCGCCGCCAGAGAAAGGAATGAAAGCAGCTGCTGGAGCAGAGGCGGCCGGGAGAGAGTTCAACCCTGACGGTCCGGCTTCCTCTCCGTCCTCCACTGCTCTCTGGACTTTGGGTTGAACCACATCCTGAGGTTTAGGAACGTCTTCGGCAACGGAGCTTGGAGCTGGCGCAGCTGGCACAGCTGGCGCAGCTGGCACAGCTGGCGCAGCTGGGGTTTGCGATGGCTCGTGTGGATCCGACTCACTGGTTGGCACAACTTCAGCTGACGCCACTGGAATCGACGGCGCGGGGTCGGGCTGAGGCGATTCGCTGGGAGCGGTTTCCATTGCAACAGGTGTGCTTGGCGCTGCAGCAGGTCCATCTTCCTCTGCTGCTGCTTGATTCTTTTTGTGTAGAAACCTGGAACAGGAAGTGTTATAGTCACATCTCTAAACTTGTGAGCTCTTGCTAATTAAAGTCAAAGAGAAAACAACACCAAATGTAAACAAGCCACAAACGTCTAACGATCACTAGACGGGCACCAGAAAAATTCACCAGTGACCAAATCCGGACACTTTCCACTGACCTTTTACAGCTTTTGTTTTTAGACAATAATTCGAGGAAGCAGTGCAACTTCTCCAACTGTTAGCTTTTGTTTAACATATTTCAGCTCCATTTGGTCACTTGTATTGTTGACGCTATGTTGAGACAACCTGGAGATTTATTCATTTTGCAAAAAAGTGAGAGAGAACAGGACTTTGGCAGGTAATAGGAAGGTTAGCTGTAAAGCAGCAATGCTGTGCTTACCATATTTTATTAGTTTTTACTTTTCTGTTATACTAAATGTTTAATAAAAAAAAAGCTGACAATCTTCAGGTAAAGTTTAGTGAAGGCTCTACTGTAGGTACTCTAGAATAGAGAAAGCTGTTGTTTTTGTCATGCTAAACGCGCTAATCGCTAAAAATGGAGCTTCATTAATGATTTTGTTTTTATTCCAAAATGGTAAAACGTTGTTTTAAAGTGGAAAACGCTGGCTCTTCTAATAAAAATAACTGATCACACAGCAGAAAGGCTAGAAAAAAATATACTCAGTGCTCATCTACTTGGATTGTAAAATTTAAGGTCAAAGCGTTTATCAAAGACAAAATGAACCACTAAGTCCTGATAGGTGAGTCATTATTTTTATGTCTGATACAGAAATGTTCCTTGGTGTTTAAATGGGATGAATTTCAACAACAAGTGTGTCTAGGAGTTAGTTGTTTTTTTTTTTTAAACATTAAACCTTAACAATACTCCAACAGAAAATAAAGTGCAGTTAAAGGCCAAGAAATATTTTTTTGCAAACACCAGAGGCTGGAACAACAATCCCAATCTGTGGTTTGTTGTTTAAACTTAAGAGAAATTCAGACATTACTTCAGATTCAGGCTAGAGGTCAGCTAATTGTTTTTTTTTTTTGCTCAAAGAAAGAGTGGAAATAAATTAAAAGAAATTGAACAAAAATATGTTTCGATATTCCAGCGTGATAAGAGTTGATGTTTGCGGCCTACCTGACAATGGCGCTTCCGCCTGTAAGACCCAGAGACTTTAGAGTGGTTTTCTTTAACGCTTCCTCCCCACTCACCTGCGCACACACACACGGACAAGCAGCTGTGTTTCCATAGAGCTCACTTTCATCTCTTGAGAAAGGGAGAGTTAAAGGAAGGCTTCATACCTCGTCCCTCATGTAAACACATGCAGGAGTGGCTCCAGACTCGGTCAGCTCCGACACTCTGTCAGGATCCAGGGAAGTGACAGTGAAACCGAGATTAAAACCAAAGGTAAATGGTAATAGCTTACTTTCACTGTGACAACAAAAAATAAGACGCATTTCTTTTTATTGCTATTCCCCTGTTTAAGAGGGGTGCACCAATAAAACCACATGGTATGCAGTGGCACGCTGCATGTGTAAGCCATGTGCTTACAATGTCGTGCAGAAACCAACTAAACATTTTACTATTGTTCCCCTAAATTCCTGAAAATCAAAGCCAACCTACATTCCCTACATTTTTGTTCCCCCCCGTCGATGTGGAACCAATCAGAAGCATAACTCTGCTGGCAGAGAATCAGGATATGCAGTGACGTAATTCAATAGAGCCGTGATGAAGGCCGGTGGACTGCAGGAGCACCTGGCACTACTGGGTAACAGCTGCATGAGTATGAGAGGTGGGATAGGATGTGTGGGAAAATAAAGGCTTTGACGGAGGATGTCGGTTTGGCCCGTGTTCATCTTTCATGCAACGGCGAGCCGAAATCTGCAGAACCCATAAGGGGTATGTTCATTTTGTGCAGCAGCATCGCCTTTAACCTCTTCTTTGTCATTTATTTATTCAAAAATTGTTTGATTTTTTTATTTTACCGTCTATATTTTGTTATAGATAACGTTACTGTAATTTCATCTGTTGCTCTAGTGTTTTTCCATCATGTGTTTTAGTTTTTTGTTTATGGTAATGTCAGTGAACGACGTTTTTGCACATGTGGGACAAACTGTCTACTTCCTATAATTCATTCATATTATGCTGTAATGCTCCACTAGTGAAAGTAAATCTACCGGGCTTCTCCTCAGCACTGATACAATAACTTAGGACATGTTAAAAAAAAAAAAGTAAATAAATGTAATTAATTTTAGCTCATCAACTTTTACAATGTAACATTTAATACTCCTTTCAAATAGTTATTTCTGATCTAATTACTAAAATATGTTCAAATTTGAAATAAGCTCCCTTTGATTCATGCATAACTGCTGTAGTTTTAACAGTTCATCATCGTCTGAGTTTATAACGCTAAATCTGTCAACAACTTGCTACTGAAGAAGGGAATCTGTTCGGTCCCGTCCCGATCTTCTTGCACGTTCAGCACGCACCTGATCATAGGGAAATGCGCGATCACTTCCCACAGGCTCTGTCCGGAGGAGAAGGAACCCTGGAGCCGAGAGCCGTCCTCCATCTGGAGCGCGATCCGCACCTGATGCGCAGCGAGCCACAAGAACACACAAGCTGCGTCAGAGAGCACACGCGTTCCAACTAAAACAAACATGATGCAGGAGTAACTAGCGCCCGTAAATGTTCAGCATCAGTTCATCCACAATAAACTTCAAAATGAAAAAAACAAATAAAATACCAGAACACTACTTTCAGGGTAAAACGGGCAATATAAAGCACTTTGAAGTTTGTTCCTTTGTCTTTCTTCACATTAGAGAAGCTAAAAATAATGTTCTACATTACTGAGCCTCAAGGATCTCACATTGATGAAATCTAAGGAAAAATTATTGGCTCTTTGATCTGGAGCCATTTTCTCAGAGGAATAAACTCTTTGATAACCCGACTTGTTTTGGTCGCACATGTGGGCCTACATCAGCGCGAAAATGAGTAACACACCCGGAAACAGAGCAAGGCTGATGTTCTCAGCCTCTGAGTCACACTACGGGTTGTTTATGTTTACTCAACGGTGCCGTTGTCCAGAAGAGGGAGAGCGCTAAACGGCGGCTCACCGGGAGAGATGAAAAGAGAGACTTTGCTGTCAACACCAAACACACACTCACACACGCCTGCCTGTCTGAGGCGAGTGGTCATGTGAACATATATAAAAATCTGTGAGGGATCAACAAATCAACCATCCGCCAGACGAACAGAGCAGCAGATCAAACGCAGCATTGAGTTTACGGATCCGATCATCAAGCTGTGATGTCAGAGGAAAGGAAAGCTCAGCTGCAACAAAGTGTGTTTTTTGTTTGTTTGTTTTTGCTATAGAGACAAGTGAGAGCGAACAGAGAAATTTACGATGAAACTCACACACCAAAGTGAGCCACTAATGTAGGAGATAAAGTACAAATGTTTTTATCAGCAAGTAATACAGGGTTGCCAGCCACATGCTCATAATCAAACTTTTAACTTTCCAGACTCAGATTTCCAGGGTTTTCTGTATATTTTGGAAGAATAAACACAGAATTTCACTATTATTTTATAAATAATTTAAACGAGCGGACACACAGATGACGGATGTTCTAGATTGTGAAACGGATGGATGGTTGGATGGATGGTCAGACAAAGAGATCAACACATGATGGACAACAATGATGCCATTTGACAAAATGTAATGTTTGTCGCTTGTTTCACGGTTGGTTACTGTATTATACTTTTTATCATGTAAAAGCCCTTTGATCTGCTTCGTTGCTGAAATGTGCCATACAAATAAACTTGACTTCTTTAGTTGGACGAACATCGGACTGGACGAACGGACGAACAGATAGATCGATTCTCTCACTCTTTCAAATCCAAGCGAAGGTTCATTAAACAACAGGAAGTCACTGACTACATCAGTTAGTTAATTAACTGGTTAACAGCTGCAACATTTTTGAATGCAGCATCATTTTCCAGTTCAGGCCGTTTGCTTAGTTAAATCCAGGTGGACCTTTACTTCATCAGGCAGCTTACAAACAACTGCATGCAAAACTATTTACCTAATACGCTCTTTCATTGCGTACACCAGAGACCACAAACACCAATATTACTAAAACTAAATGTTTTTCATCCAACAGACTTTTTACAGCTACAAATTTTGAAACATGTGGAAGAGCATTGATAAAAAAAAAATAAAAAAATGCCAGCCATATGATTAGTATTTGAGGTTTGGAAAAAAAGCTGTTAACAACTCTGAATGCAATGAAGCCACTATTATTGAAGAAAAAGGTCATAATCTAGTAGTTGCTATTATTATTAATAGTAACAGGTAATGTTGTAATACTTCAAATTTATTAAAGGATCTAATTGCGCTTAAAAAAAACATTTCCGCCCGTTTGCCTCGATGTAATCCTTTCTGGACGACAAACTGCTTTTGAACCAACTTTGACAACATCGTAATTGTGACGAGTTGCTGATTTCTTCAAAAGAAATTATCTAGACCCACCCAATAAATGAGCTTTCACACACATGGATTTAGAACAATGTAAAAAATATTCATGGATTAGAGATTTAAAATTACCTATGGTATATTAATTTAAGTGAATTTCTCAATTAATTTCTGAGGCTTCTTCAGATTCAGTGTAGTACAGACCGTTGCAGGAGATCTTTCCTGCCAACAGCCATCTTCAATCTTCAATAACTCTTTAAAGAATCTAAATTAATAAATTACAACAACATTCCCGAAGGGATTATAGAGTATTTCTAAATTTGAATTGAATTGTTTTAGAGTACAGAAAATTGTCAAAAAAAAAAAAACTCACCTGTGGAGCTAAAATCTCAAAGGTAAATGCAGATATGAAGACTTACCAATAAATGACACGTTCAATGTTGCCACTGGTGATGTCTTAATGGTTCTGGTGATGGCCAGATTTTAACACCATTTTCTTATTCTTTCACACACATATTTTTAATAGTTAAGTGAACTAACCTGGCTGTCAGCTCCACTTTGTTTCCTTGTACTCGTCACCATTTCCAGTTTGGCATTGTTGGGAAGGTTGGCAAATCTCCACGGCAGCGTCAGGTCAAGAACGGTCCTCTGAAACCTGTCAGCAAGTTCACAACAGAAATAAGACAGCAGGCACCTGTAAAAATGACTTACACACCAATTACAAAAAGGTTCAGAGGATCAGAAAGCTTACTTTTATGCACAAAGAAGAACATCCAAGCCTGGCAACATTTTGCAAACAAAGACATCAGAAGTCTCCCAAAAGCATCAAATGAAATCAAATTTCATTTGTATTGCACCTTTCAGCAACAAGGCATTTTAAACTGGTTTACATCATAAACACACAAAAAGACAAAGTCACAGAAAAAAAGGTTCATTTTTTGGATACAGTTTCACTAGGCATGTGTATATTGGAAATATTTACTCAAACCTTTAGAGCGCTTACAGAGAGAAAGATTGCTTATTTTCTAGAGGTGTGCCGATCGATCGGTCACCGATCATGGGCCGATTTTCGTGAAAAAGTGCATGATCGGTGATCGGCGATCATTGGCTCTTGTTG